>NW_028317798.1:2436250-2617500 GCF_062004578.1 Staurois parvus
TGGCTCTCACAGCTACAGGCCCATATCGTGGCAGGATCCCTGAAGGACAAAATATTATTCTCCTTCCAGACCTTACTACAGGGGGTGGGCTAAATTGTGGATGCCTCAGTGGAGTCAGTAAGGATGACAGCTAGGTCAGCAGCCTTAACTAACTCTGCCTGCAGAGCCCTGTGGCTCAAGACATGGCAGGGGGACACCGCCTCCAAAGTTAAACTTTGTGGCATCCTGTTCACAGGAAATGTTCTTTTCGGTCCAGGTCTTAAGGTCTGCAGACAGGAAAAAAGCCTTTCCCCTTAAGAGAAAGCTCCAAGCCAGGGTGGATAAAAATCAATGATTTTTTAAAAAAAATAAAAAAAATCAGATTTTTTTTATTTAAATCGGATTTTTTTTATTTAAATCAGATTTTTTTAAAATAAAATGCTTTTTGAGAAAAATATATTACCATCCAAAGGTTATTCCATCATGAAATAAAGATTAGTTTTTTAATTATGTAGAATAAGGCTGTATATGTTTAATTTTTTTGGTAAATAAATTCCATTAATCCATTCACAATGTCATGCTCTTCCAGAGGTTTTTGTAAGATTATTGGGCAGTTTCTCTGCCTACAAGATATTATCACAGATGCTTGGTTTACTTTTGCAGTTCTCAAAACTGAATTTGACTCAGCGGAGATCACATGCCTCTTCTTCACAGCAAAAATGTTATAACATGAACAGAGTTAAGAAAAACACCTTAATCCTAACTTCTACAAACCTATGAATACAGAATCAACCCCTTTAGTGCTAAGTTTCAAGAAGTTCAGTGAATAGAATAGAAACAATATTTTTCTGATTGTTTGGAGTGGAATAGATCAGCACAAGAAGAAAGTGAAACTAAGTGTGAGGAGGAAGGGGCTGACAGTCTTAAGTTTCTTAAAATATATATATTTTGTTTAGCCAAATTAGTTAACAAACATGGATGTTTGTTTAACCTTCCTGGCGGTATGATTATTTCAGATTTTTGGTGCTGAAAGCGGTACCATTTTTTTGCATGGAAATATGTATTTTTTTTATATTGTAGGCCTGTAATTTAGGAATAACTCACTGAAATCTGTCCGAACAAGAGTCTAGTAAACATTCCGGATATGATAAAACTTATATAATAAATAATCATAAAAAATAATAATATAATAATAATAAATTTAATTAAATAATATAATCAAACCAAAAACACTGAAATTTGAAATATAGCACCAAGTTCGCACATCACTGAGCAAAGTCGCAAAATCGTTTTCAGTGTCTGATGACGAATTTCCCCACGAATCATCACTCAATTCTGCAAGTGGTTCTGATTTACTATCGCTGTTCTCTAGCTGGTCTAAAATCGCTTTTGACATAAAGGGACGCTTTTTGGACGCCATGGACTTTTCTAAGTTTCCAGGCAGAAAGAACGGTCAAAATGCAGGCAGGGCACAGGACAAAGCAGTAGGGACAAAATGTATGTGAAATGTTTTCAAACAGCAATGTTTTACTATGTAATAATAATTTTTTAAAAAATGACATTTTTTGAAAAATTTCAAATTTGCCGCTGGTTCCGGCGCCCATATGTCCCGATGTCACAGGGACCGGAACACGGAAGCCGGATGCCGGCATCCGCCGGAAGAGATGGCCGGGGACGCTGCAGGGGACGCATCGCGGGAGCGAAGGACAAGGTAAGCGCTGCAGGGACTCCCTATGCAACCCTGCATGGTAAGCCCGAGTGTAGCTCGGGGTTACCGCTTTTGGTACTGAAACTCTACCCCGAGCTACACTCGGGAATACCGCTAGGGAGGTTAAGCAAATAACATATGCTGTAATGTTATTGTTTCAGTTGAATAAATCTATTTAAATTGTTATTATTAAGGTAATGATTATTTTTCTCCTTCCTAAATACAACAGAAAAGTTGTCCAAATATATTAAACTGGGGATAAAAAAACTAATATGAAAAGTTGTTGTTCTAAAAATCTTCATGTACTTGCATATTAAAGTTATACCAGCAAGAATTAGTCTTTATGTAGAAAACTATGATTTAAATCAAGCCTTACTGACTAGTGATTTAAATCGTGATTTAAATCAAATCCACCCTGCTTCAAGCGCAGGGGGGGGGACATTTCGTCCCCAGAAGCGGGTGCAAGCCATTAGGCCAGAAGTACAGAAAAGTCCCTGAGGGCAAAAAGGAAGGGGCAAGGGAGGAGCTATTTTCTGTCCTCCTGAGCAGCCCCAAAAATTGAAATGACTGTGTTACCCCAGGGGGAGGAAGATTGGGGGTCTTCCTCCCACAGTGGGAAGCGGTGTCCTCCAGTCCCTTTATCCTGGGTATAGTGAGAAGGGGCTACCGCTTGGAATTTCAGAGGCCACCGCCACATAAGTTGTCAGTGATGGAGCTCCCAAGATGTGCAGAGAAGGCCGCGGCCCTACTTTCTTCTTTGCAGGAGTTGAAAGAGCAGAGGTTTCTTATCAGGGTCCCCTCCACAGAGTTCAGCAGGGGTTTCTATTCCAACATCTTTGTGGTCAGAAAGCCCTCAGGGAAGTTCAGGCTCATTCTAAACCTCAGGCCCTTGAACGAGACCATCAAATACAAGAGATTCCGTATGGATTCAGTTTTCTCGATCAGGACTCTTCTTCCCCCCAACTGATTTATGACCTCAATAGACCTAAGGGACACTTACCTACATGTTCCAATTGCAGAGGCCTTTCAGAAATTCCTCAGGTTGGCAGGACTGGGCCCCAGGGAAATACTTCATCAACAGTTCTTGCCCTTTGGGCTTTCCTTCTCACCCAGGATTTTCACAAAAATCATGTCCGAGGCCTTGGTGTCTCTTCGTCTAAGGGGAGTCTTGCTGATTGCTTACCTGGATGATCTCCTATTGTTTGCAGACTCAGAGGAACAGCTGTCGCGAGACATAACCTTGGTGATGAGACATCTGGAAAGTTTAGGCTGGCTAATAAGCTTATCCAAGTTGAATTTGGTCCTGGCCCAAAGGATAGTGTACCTGGGCTATGAACTGGATCCCACCCTTCTGAAAACTTTTCTACCCCAGGAGAAAATTCTAAAGTTGGACAGGGGAATCAGGCAGCTGATAGTGAACCAGGCTGTGCCCCTAAGAGAATCCATGGCAGTGTTGGGCCTGCTAACCTCATCCATCTCGGCGGTACTGTGGGCAGGTTTGCATTTGTGGCCCCTCCAGCTGTTCATTCTGGACGCCTGGGATCGCCGGCAGGAGTCTTTGAACTCTTTGTTACAGGTACCCCCCCGGGTGAAGAGGACCCTCTGGTGGTGGAGGAGGTCAGCCAATTTGGACCAGGGGCTGTTATGGGCCTTTCCCATCTTCAGGGAAGTGACGACAAACACGGGCGCCAGGGGTTGGGGAGCGCACCTAGAGGAGTCCGTGGCGCAAGGTTCTTGGCTACAAGAAGAGAGGGACAGATCCTTGAACTGGAAAGAACTCAAAGTGTTGTTGCAGGCCCTTGTGGCCTTCCAGGAGCAGCTACAGGACCAGCACGTGCCGATCCTCTCAGACAAATCCTCCGTCATGCTGTATATCAACAGATAGGGAGGGAGACAAAGCTCTGTGGTCCCTGGCCTCGGAGCTGCTCAGCTGGGTCGAGACCAATGTAGCATCCTTATCCGCTGTCCACCTGAAGGTTGTGTCAGGGCAGGAGCTGTGGAATGGACAGGCAGGCCTAATGACAGGGTCACGCACCAACTGACGACAACCACCACCCACAGACTGGAGTCCCTCAGGGCGCGGAGTCTAAGCCCCAGGCTGCCCTTCACCAGGGCCCCTGATGGTGGGGATGGACTTGACGCAGCCAGGGACCAGGTCGCGGCCCCCGAGTAACCCCAGCTGCGGTAATTGCCGCCGCCAATGGCGTATAGCTGGAAGGAACCAGATAAGAACGATAGCGTAGTCGGACAGGCCGGGTCGATAACAGCGGGACAGACAGTACAGAACGGTAGACAAGAATACACAGGTCACAACCCGGGTTCAGCAACGGGAGGTCAGATAAAGGGATAAAGCTGAGAATAATCTTAGTCAAAGCTGAGTCAGTTTCCAGGAGAGCCACGAGAGTAGAACAAGAGCTTGCAACAACACTATCATACAGGACACGAATGCAAAGAGCAAGTGCAGACAACAGGCTTAAATGTGATCAACCCCACCCCTCTGGGGGATTGACCGCAGAGGTCTGTGTTATGGACCACCTGGTGTACTCTAGCAGTCCATAGGACAGGATTCGCCAGGGCACGGAGTCTAAGCCCCAGTCCGCTTGTTCACCAGAGCCCCTGATGGTGGGGATGGGCTTGGAGCGGACAGTGACCAGGTCGCGGCCCCTGAGTACACCCACCTGAGGTAGAGGAATCACCAGAGGTAATGACAGGTAGAGAGCCTGACGTGAAGAGGCAGACAGGTCTGGAGAGTAGCAGCTAATCCGTGCGGGTCGGATGGATGGCTGAGCAATAGCGTGGTCAAACGGGCCAGGTCGGTAACAGAGGGGTCAGCGTAGTACAAGGCAGCAGGCAGAAGAATAGTCAGGTCACTCGCCGGGGTCGGTACCAGTAGTTCACATCAGGTAGGGATATCCAAAAGAGAGGTCAAACTTAGCCAGGGGTCAGAGCAGGAGAAGTCAGCAGAGGTCAGGTCCAGGCAGGTCAGCAACGAATCTCGAACAACGGGAACACAGGAACACAGGAACCAGATCAGACCATACGGCAACTTGTGTCTGTGCAGGGCTGGTTTAAGTAGCCCGCCCTGCACCTGACAGGCGCAGCCTAGGTCCTAGTGCCTGCCCAGCACCGTCATAGGCGACGGGTGCGCCTGGGTCCTAGTGCCCTGATGCCTGCATGTCTTGACAGACACCTACGCATGTGCAGACCCATGCGTCGCGATGGTTCCTGACAGCCTGAAAGCATAAAAGGCTCCCACCATTCTTTGCAGAAACCCAAGATGGATGCCAGCACATGGAGCAGCATAACCTCTGGGAAAAGGTAGGACCTTGACAGTACCTCCTCCTCAAGGGCCCCTCCCCCTCCGCGGCATGAAAAGCACGGAGGAGGACAGGAGCATGAACATCTGCGGAAGGAACCCAGGAACGCTCCTCGGGTCCATAACCGCGCCAATGAACCAGGAACTGCACCCAACCGCGCACAAATCGAGAGTCCAGGATCCGGCTCACCTCATACTCCTCATGACCGTCAACCCGAATGGGACGGGGCCTAGGCAGAGAGGTAGTGCAGCGATTGCAGACCAGAGGCTTCAACGGGGATACATGGAAGACATTAGAGAATCGCATCCCAGGAGGAAGGGCAAGGGCATAGGCAACCGGATTCATCTTGCGTAGGATGCGAAAAGGACCAAAAAACGGGGGGCCAGTTTGGGTGCGGCACCCGAAGATTGAGGTTGCGAGTAGACAACCACACCCGATCTCTGACCTGGTATGAAGGATCGGGCAGCCATCTGCGATCAGCCTGGAACTTCTGGCACTGTGCTGAGTCCTTCAAGGACTTCTGGATCTGCCCCCATGAAGAACGCAGGGCAGCAAGATGGTTCTCCACAGCCAAAATGTCCTGTGGTTAGAACCTCTCAGGAAATACCGCCTGTTGGAACCCATAGTTGGCCATGAAGGGAGACATCCCGGAGGAGGAGTTGACAGCCGAGTTCCTGGCAAACTCCGCCCATGGCAGGAGATTGGCCCAATCATCCTGATGGTCCGAGATATAGCAGCAAAGGAATTGTTCCAGGGCCTGGCTGGAACGCTCCGCAGCCCCATTGGACTGTGGGTGGTAGGCCGAAGAGAAGGAGAGCCTGATACCCAACTGGGAGCAGAAGGCGCGCCAGAACCTGGACACAAACTGACTCCCACGGTCCGAGACAATCACCCTGGGCAACCCATGCAGGCAAAAAATCTCCCTGGCAAAAACCGTGGCCAGTTCTTGCGCAGTTGGTAATTTCTTGAGCGGAACACAATGGCACATTTTGGAAAAACGATCAATGACCATGAGGATGACCGTATAGCCCCGAGACACAGGGAGGTCTACAATAAAATCCATGCCCAGGTGTGACCAGGGACGCTCCCCATTGGGAATGGGTTGCAGAAGGCCCAATGGAAGATGCCGTGGCGATTTATTCTGGGCACAGACCGAACATGCCGCTACATAAGAGGCGATGTCGGAACGGAGAGTTGGCCACCAGAATAAACGAGAGACGACCCAGGACAACTGGTTCCTCCCCGGATGACCGGCAGTCTTGGAGTTATGGTAGGTACGCAGCAGGCGGGTGCACAATCCCTCAGGTACGAAACATCTACCATCCGGTCTCTCGGGAAGAGCGTCAGTTTGAGTCGCCAAAATCTGCTCCCCAAGGGGAGAAGGCAGACTGGTTGGCTCAGAGTCCTCCCTGGACAACTCAGAGTATTGCTGCGACAATGCATCAGCCCTGACATTCTTGGAGCCAGGCAAATAGGAAACCACATAGTTGAAACGCGACAAGAACAAGGCCCATCTGGCCTGACGGGGCGTCAATCTCTTGCCCTCCGAGAGATATGTCAGGTTCTTGTGATCAGTAAGAATGAGGACCGGAACCGCGGAGCCCTCGAGCAGGTGCCTCCATTCCTTGAGAGCCTGAATGATGGTCAACAACTCCCTATCTCCAATCTGGTAGTTGCATTCTGCAGAGGTAAGCTTCCTGGAGTAGAACCCACAGGGAAGTAGGGGTCCATCTGGCAACCGACGCTGAGACAGGAGAGCGCCTACTCCCATCTCAGATGCATCAACTTCGAGGACGAAGGGCAACCCAGGATTGGGATGAGACAGTATCGGAGCCGAAGCGAAGGCGGATTTCAGAGCCTCAAAGGCTACGATGGCCTCGGATGGCCACTCGTGAGGATTACTGCCCTTCTTGGTTAGGTCTGAGAGAGGCTTTGCCAGCGTGGAGAAGTTCCTGATGAACTTCCGATAATAGTTGGCGAAACCCAAAAAGCACTGAATGGGCCGAAGACCATTGGGACAAGGCCACTGCAGAACCGCCGCAACCTTCTGAGGGTCCATGGAAAATCCCACCGCAGAAATGATGTAGCCCAAAAAGGCAACCTGGGACCGGTGGAATTCACACTTCTCGAGCTTACAAAAAAGTTTGTTCTCACGTAACCGTTGCAGCACTCGCTTGACATCCTGGATATGGAACTCCATGGAGGCAAAGTAAACCAGGATGCCATCCAAGTAGACCACTACGCACTGCTGTAACAAGTCACAAAAGACATCATTTATGAACTCCTGAAAGACTGCGGGCGCGTTACACAACCCGAAGGGCATCACCAAGGATTCATAGTGACCGGTTCTGGTGTTAAACGCGTTCTTCCACTCGTCCCCCTGCTTGATCCGTATGAGGTTGTACGCCACCCTAAGGTCGAGTTTGGTAAAGACCGTTGCTCCCTTGAGGCGGTCGAACAACTCGGTAATCAATGGGATATTGTAGGCATTCTTGATGGTGATTTGATTGAGACCCCTATAATCGATGCAAGGCCTCAATTCACCACCCATCTTCTTTACGAAGAAAAAGCCCGCTCCTGCTGGGGAAGTAGACTTACGAATGTGCCCCCGGGAAAGTGCATCCGCAATGTACTCCTCCATGGCCTGATTCTCCGCAACCGAAAGAGGATACACCCTGCCACGCGGAGGAGTGGCACCGGGTTGCAAGGGTATGGCGCAGTCGTAAGGACGATGGGGAGGTAAGGCACCAGCGCGCACCTTGTCAAACACGTGCAGGTACTCCCCATAGTAGGTAGGCAACACAGCGTCCGAGGAGGCACATAACACCTTAACCAGCCCACGGATGCACCCGGCCCCACACTGTGGAGACCACGAGAGAATCTCGGCCGTTCGCCAATTAAAGGTTGGATTGTGCTTCTGGAGCCAGGGATACCCCAAAACCACGGAATAGTGCGGGGAAGAAATGACCTGAAAACAGGCCAACTCTCTGTGAACAGCCCCAATAGCTACTTAAACCGGCAGGGTCTCGTGGGTAACCTGCGGCGGTTGCAGGGGCCTGCCATCTATCGCCTCAAGAACCAATGGGGTAACTCGAGCCTGCAGGGGAATGGAGTACTGGGCAGCAAACGAGCTGTCCATAAACAACCCGCCGGCCCCAGAGTCTACTAATGCCTGGGCCGTCACCGAGCCCTCCGCCCAAGAGAGGACAACTGTGATCAGTGGTTTATCTTTGCGGGACGCCGGGGACAAGGAAACTCCACCCAAGATCTGTCCCCGACAAGATCTCAGGTGCAAGCGTTTCCCGGACGGACCGGACAGGACTGCCGAAAGTGCCTACCAAGGCCACAGTATAGGCAACGACCCTCCCGACGCCGAGCGGCCCGCTCCCCTTCGGAAAGGCGAGCAAACCCCAGCTGCATGGTCTCACCGCCAGACAAGCCATCCCCAGGAGGCGTGGGAGGAGAGGGAGGAACGGGTGGGACAGAAAACGCCGGTGCCATTCGGTTGGGAGGCCTCCGCAGGCGCTCCTTGAGTAAAGGTCTCTCCCTGAGCCTGATGTCAATCAGGATTAGGAAGGAAATGAGTGCTTCCAGCTCCACAGGCAGTTCCTTGGCTGAAATCTTGTCCTTCAACGCATCAGAAAGGCCATGAGAAAAAGCAGCCACCAGAGCCTCATTGTTCCAGCCCACCTCTGCCTCCAGGGTACGAAACTCTATGGCGTACTCGGCAGTGGTCCATGAACCCTGATGCATGGACATGAGCAGCTTGGCAGCCGAGGCGGAGCGAGCCGGCACGTCGAATACCCTACGGAAGGCGTCGACAAAACCGGAAAACTCACCGGGTCATTCCTCTCCCATAAGGGATTTGCCCAGGCCAAGGCCATGTCTGAGAGCAGCAAGATTAGGAAGCCCACCTTTGACCTCGCACTAGGAAAAGCATGGGGTATTAACTCAAAATAAATGCCCACTTGGTTGAGGAACCCACGACACTGACTCGGCTCACCCCCAAAGCGCTGTGGAAGAGGGGCTGAACCAGTCATACCTCTGGGCGCAGTGGCAGCCGCGGCGGTAGGCGCAACAACCGGAGCAGCAGCGGGGGCGACCACCGGAGTGACAACCGGCCTAATAGCACCAGGAGCAAGGTGCGCGGTGCATGCAAGCAGAGTCTGTAACGCCTGAGCGAACTGATCCAACAGGAGATCCTGTTGATCAAGTCTGGCGACTAACATGGGAAGTGAAGGCGTACCTGCACCGTCAGGATTCAGGGCATTCGTGTAATGTCAGGGCAGGAGCTGTGGAATGGACAGGCAGGCCTAATGACAGGGTCACGCACCAACTGACGACAACCACCACCCACAGACCAGAGTCCCTCAGGGCGCGGAGTCTAAGCCCCAGGCTGCCCTTCACCAGGGCCCCTGATGGTGGGGATGGACTTGGCGCAGCCAGGGACCAGGTCACGGCCCCCGAGTAACTCCAGCTGCGGTAATGGCCGCCGCCAAAGGCGTATAGCTGGAAGGAACCAGATAAGAACGATAGCGTAGTCGGACAGGCCGGGTCGATAACAGCGGGACAGACAGTACAGAACGGTAGACAAGAACACACAGGTCACAAGCCGGGTTCAGCAACGGAAGGTCAGATAAAGGGATAAGGCTGAGAATAGTCTTAGTCAAAGCTGAGTCAGTTTCCAGGAGAGCCACGAGAGTAGAACAAGAGCTTGCAACAACACTATCATACAGGACACAAAATGCAAAGAGCAAGTGCAGACAACAGGCTTAAATGTGATCAACCACACCCCTCTGAGGGATGGACCGCAGAGGCCTGAAAGCATAAAAGGCTCCCACCATGCTTTGCAGAAACCCAAGATGGATGCCAGCACATGGAGCAGCATAACCTCTGGGAAAAGGTAGGACCTTGACAGGGGGATCTAAACCAGGTAGAAGACTTTTTCAGCAGGAGGCAGCTGAATCAGAACGGGTGCTCAGCTGGGAGATCTACCAAGCCATCATAAGGAAGTGGGGGTCTCCATCCATAGAGCTTTTTGCGTCGGGCCAAAATACCAAAGTTCAGTTTTTGTTCTCTTTGGCAGTGGATGCACTAGCGCAGCGGCGGGACTTTCCCCTGTGTTACGCCTCCTCCCCAGTCTCATTATTGCCAGCAGTTCTGAGGAAATTCAGATCCGAGCAAACTCCCTGATCCTGATAGCCCCACACTGGAGCAGACGAGCTTGGTTTCCACCCTGGCGGCCCTGGCTGTCTACCCTCCTTGAATATTGCTGTGCCGAGAGGACTTGCTGTCTCAGGGTCCGGTCCTGTGTCCCCAAGTAGACAGATGGAACCTAGCAGCCTGGTTTCTGAGGAACAGCTGCTGAGGAGCAAAGGGTTTTTGGCTAGGGTAGTATGCACTCTCCTAAATAATAGGAAAAAGGAGACCCATTCTATCTACCTTAAGGTCTGGAACAGATGGTGTGCTCAGACTTCCTTGGAAGCGTATAGTTTAGTTTCAGTCCGGGAATTTTTGCAAGCAGGGGCCAACAAGGGGCTTGCGGTGAGTACGCTGAAAGGCCAAGTGTCGGCTCTTAGCATTTTCCTGGAGTCTCCCTTAGGCTGGGAGGAGCTGGTGTCTAGATTCTTTAAGTCCTTGACCAGACAGAGACCTGTAAAAAGACCCTTTCCAAACTGGAACCTGATGACAGTGCTTAATGTGCTGACATGCCCCCCGTTTGAATCTCTGGATTCAAGTTCTCTCAAGATCCTGACTAGAGATGAGCGAATCGAAGTATCCGAAGTGGAATTCGAGTCGAATATCGGAAAAATTTCGATTCGTGCCGAATCCGAAAAACAGCCTAATTCGGACGCGCGAATCGAAATTTTTCCGAAAATGGCGGCTGACATGTGCGGCGACGGAGCGGGGATGTCGGGGAAGGCGCGCAGACAAGGCGCGCTGCCCCATAATGCATTCCTCAACGACATGTGATCGCATCAGCCAATCAGCAGCCAGCCAGCCAGCACTGTGTAATGGTCGAGGTATATATAGCGGCCATTTTGGAAATCTTCATTTGCCTGCAGTCATTGAACAGAGGCAGACCGCTCTGTACTAGGGACAGGGACAGAGTTAGGGCCACAGAAACGAGAATTGGGGACAGAGAGAAGTTACTTAGGGACAGAGAACCATTACTCAGGGACACAGACTTGTTAATGAGGGCCACAGAATCGTTATTTAGGGACAAAGAAACGCTAGTTAGGGCCACAGAATTCATACTCAGGGACAGACAGAATTGTTACTCAGTGCCAGAGAATTGTTACTTAGGGCCACAGAAACGTTATTAGGGCCACAGAATTTTTACTCAGGGACAGACAGAATTGTTACTGAGTGCCAGAGAATTGTTACTCAGGGACAGACAGAATTGTTACTGAGTGCCAGAGAATTCTTAGGGCCACAGAATTCATTCTCAGGGACAGACAGAATTGTTACTCAGGGACAGACAGAATTGTTACTGAGTGCCAGAGAATTGTTACTCAGGGACAGACAGAATTGTTACTGAGTGCCAGAGAATTGTTACTCAGGGACAGACAGAATTGTTACTGAGTGCCAGAGAATTGTTACTCAGGGACAGACAGAATTGTTACTGAGTGCCAGAGAATTGTTACTCTCACAGACACAAAATTGTTACTTGCACAGACACAGAATTGTTACTTGCACAGACACACAATTGTTACTCAGGGCCACAGAATTCATACTCAGGGACAGACAGAATTGTTACTGAGTGCCAGAGAATTGTTACTCAGGGACAGACAGAATTGTTACTGAGTGCCAGAGAATTCTTACTCAGGGCCACAGAATTCATTCTCAGGGACAGACAGAATTGTTACTCAGGGACAGACAGAATTGTTACTGAGTGCCAGAGAATTGTTACTCAGGGACAGACAGAATTGTTACTGAGTGCCAGAGAATTGTTACTCAGGGACAGACAGAATTGTTACTGAGTGCCAGAGAATTGTTACTCAGGGACAGACAGAATTGTTACTGAGTGCCAGAGAATTGTTACTCTCACAGACACAAAATTGTTACTTGCACAGACACAGAATTGTTACTTGCACAGACACACAATTGTTACTCAGGGCCACAGAATTCATACTCAGGGACAGACAGAATTGTTACTGAGTGCCAGAGAATTCTTACTCAGGGCCACAGAATTCATACTCAGGGACAGACAGAATTGTTACTCAGGGACAGACAGAATTGTTACTGAGTGCCAGAGAATTGTTACTCAGGGACAGACAGAATTGTTACTGAGTGCCAGAGAATTGTTACTCTCACAGACACAAAATTGTTACTTGCACAGACACAGAATTGTTACTTGCACAGACACACAATTGTTACTCAGGGCCACAGAATTCATACTCAGGGACAGACAGAATTGTTACTGAGTGCCAGAGAATTGTTACTCAGGGACAGACAGAATTGTTACTGAGTGCCAGAGAATTCTTACTCAGGGCCACAGAATTCATTCTCAGGGACAGACAGAATTGTTACTCAGGGACAGACAGAATTGTTACTGAGTGCCAGAGAATTGTTACTCAGGGACAGACAGAATTGTTACTGAGTGCCAGAGAATTGTTACTCAGGGACAGACAGAATTGTTACTGAGTGCCAGAGAATTGTTACTCAGGGACAGACAGAATTGTTACTGAGTGCCAGAGAATTGTTACTCTCACAGACACAAAATTGTTACTTGCACAGACACAGAATTGTTACTTGCACAGACACACAATTGTTACTCAGGGCCACAGAATTCATACTCAGGGACAGACAGAATTGTTACTGAGTGCCAGAGAATTCTTACTCAGGGCCACAGAATTCATACTCAGGGACAGACAGAATTGTTACTCAGGGACAGACAGAATTGTTACTGAGTGCCAGAGAATTGTTACTCAGGGACAGACAGAATTGTTACTGAGTGCCAGAGAATTGTTACTCTCACAGACACAAAATTGTTACTTGCACAGACACAGAATTGTTACTTGCACAGACACACAATTGTTACTCAGGGCCACAGAATTCATACTCAGGGACAGACAGAATTGTTACTGAGTGCCAGAGAATTGTTACTCAGGGACAGACAGAATTGTTACTGAGTGCCAGAGAATTCTTACTCAGGGCCACAGAATTCATTCTCAGGGACAGACAGAATTGTTACTCAGGGACAGACAGAATTGTTACTGAGTGCCAGAGAATTGTTACTCAGGGACAGACAGAATTGTTACTGAGTGCCAGAGAATTGTTACTCAGGGACAGACAGAATTGTTACTGAGTGCCAGAGAATTGTTACTCAGGGACAGACAGAATTGTTACTGAGTGCCAGAGAATTGTTACTCTCACAGACACAAAATTGTTACTTGCACAGACACAGAATTGTTACTTGCACAGACACACAATTGTTACTCAGGGCCACAGAATTCATACTCAGGGACAGACAGAATTGTTACTGAGTGCCAGAGAATTCTTACTCAGGGCCACAGAATTCATACTCAGGGACAGACAGAATTGTTACTCAGGGACAGACAGAATTGTTACTGAGTGCCAGAGAATTGTTACTCAGGGACAGACAGAATTGTTACTGAGTGCCAGAGAATTCTTACTCAGGGACAGACAGAATTGTTACTGAGTGCCAGAGAATTGTTACTCTCACAGACACAAAATTGTTACTTGCACAGACACAGAATTGTTACTCGCACAGAGACAGAATTGTTACTCGCACAGAGACAGAATTGTTACTCAGGGCCACAGAATTCATACTCAGGGACAGACAGAATTGTTACTGAGTGCCAGAGAATTGTTACTCAGGGACAGACAGAATTGTTACTGAGTGCCAGAGAATTGTTACTCTCACAGACACAAATTTGTTACTTGCACAGACACAGAATTGTTACTTGCACAGACACACAATTGTTACTCAGGGCCACAGAATTCATACTCAGGGACAGACAGAATTGTTACTGAGTGCCAGAGAATTCTTACTCAGGGCCACAGAATTCATACTCAGGGACAGACAGAATTGTTACTCAGGGACAGACAGAATTGTTACTGAGTGCCAGAGAATTGTTACTCAGGGACAGACAGAATTGTTACTGAGTGCCAGAGAATTGTTACTCTCACAGACACAAAATTGTTACTTGCACAGACACAGAATTGTTACTTGCACAGACACACAATTGTTACTCAGGGCCACAGAATTCATACTCAGGGACAGACAGAATTGTTACTGAGTGCCAGAGAATTGTTACTCAGGGACAGACAGAATTGTTACTGAGTGCCAGAGAATTGTTACTCTCACAGACACAAAATTGTTACTTGCACAGACACAGAATTGTTACTCGCACAGAGACAGAATTGTTACTCAGGGCCACAGAATTCATACTCAGGGACAGACAGAATTGTTACTGAGTGCCAGAGAATTGTTACTCAGGGAAGACAGAATTGTTACTGAGTGCCAGAGAATTGTTACTCAGGGACAGACAGAATTGTTACTGAGTGCCAGAGAATTGTTACTCTCACAGACACAAAATTGTTACTTGCACAGACACAGAATTGTTACTCGCACAGAGACAGAATTGTTACTCAGGGCCACAGAATTCATACTCAGGGACAGACAGAATTGTTACTGAGTGCCAGAGAATTGTTACTCAGGGACAGACAGAATTGTTACTGAGTGCCAGAGAATTGTTACTCTCACAGACACAAAATTGTTACTTGCACAGACACAGAATTGTTACTTGCACAGACACACAATTGTTACTGAGTGCCAGAGAATTGTTACTCAGGGACAGACAGAATTGTTACTGAGTGCCAGAGAATTGTTACTCAGGGACAGACAGAATTGTTACTGAGTGCCAGAGAATTGTTACTCAGGGACAGACAGAATTGTTACTGAGTGCCAGAGAATTGTTACTCGCACAGACACAAAATTGTTACTTGCACAGACACAAAATTGTTACTTGCACAGACACAGAATTGTTACTCGCGCAGACACAGAATTGTTACTCAGGGCCACAGAATTCATACTCAGGGACAGACAGAATTGTTACTGAGTGCCAGAGAATTGTTACTCAGGGACAGACAGAATTGTTACTGAGTGCCAGAGAATTGTTACTCAGGGACAGACAGAATTGTTACTGAGTGCCAGAGAATTGTTACTCAGGGACAGACAGAATTGTTACTGAGTGCCAGAGAATTGTTACTCGCACAGACACAAAATTGTTACTTGCACAGACACAGAATTGTTACTCGCACAGACACAGAATTGTTACTCGCACAGACACAGAATTGTTACTCAGGGCCACAGAATTCATACTCAGGGACAGACAGAATTGTTACTGAGTGCCAGAGAATTGTTACTCAGGGACACCTAATCGTTGAATTAAATAGTATGTCAGACAACATGCAGAGGAGTGGCAGAGGAGGCAATGTTTTAGGAGCGAGCAGACGTGGCAGCAGAGGAAGGGGTCGAGGCAGCAGTATTCGCAGCCAGAGGCCAGTGCTCCCGGTGTCATCCAGCGGTCGTGTCTCCACCGACAACCCTGCCGTCATTGATTGGTTGGCTCGGTCGTCTTCCTCTTCCCAGGTCACCTCTGACACCTACAGCCAACGGTCGGTGGGTACGTCAGACACAACCGTTAGTTGGCATGGCCCGGGACCAAGCCCACTGAAATCACGTGTCCTCTACCTGCCCCTGTCCTTTGCTGTTCCCTCACCAAGCGAAGTATCGCATGCTGTGGGCTCAGCCCCACTGTACAGTGAGGAAGAGCTAACAGAGGGCGGTCAGGAACGGGGGGAGACATCGGCCTTTTCAGCAGCCAAGCGAACAAGTACTGGCGAGGAGAGTGGCTCGGTAGCCGGTCTAGAGACAGGTCTGTCTCCTGACCCAGACGCAGCCGAGGGGGCTAGTAGTGAGGCGGAGACCCTACTTGATGATGAGGAGGTTGATCGCACTTGGCACTTGACTCACATAGCTGCTGCCAGGCCCCTAATCTGCCATAGGCCCCTATATACCGCCTCCTCATGCTGCTGCCAAGTCCAGAGTCTGTCATGGTCCCTGTACGGCCTCCCATTGCTGCTGTCTCCATCGCCACACTCTGCTGCCATGTGCCACTTTCAGGTCTCTTCACACTGCTGGTGTGTTAAATTTTTTGACATAGGGTGCAGGCAGATTACGGGCCTCACATAGCTGCTGCCAGGCCCCTAATCTGCCATAGGCCCCTATATACCGCCTCCTCATGCTGCTGCCAAGTCCAGAGTCTGTCATGGTCCCTGTACGGCCTCCCATTGCTGCTGTCTCCATCGCCACACTCTGCTGCCATGTGCCACTTTCAGGTCTCTTCACACTGCTGGTGTGTTAAATTTTTTGACATAGGGTGCAGGCAGATTACGGGCCTCACATAGCTGCTGCCAGGCCCCTAATCTGCCATGGGCCCCTATATACCGCCTCCTCATGCTGCTGCCAAGTCCAGAGTCTGTCATGGTCCCTGTACGGCCTCCCATTGCTGCTGTCTCCATCGCCACACTCTGCTGCCATGTGCCACTTTCAGGTCTCTTCACACTGCTGGTGTGTTAAATTTTTTGACATAGGGTGCAGGCAGATTACGGGCCTCACATAGCTGCTGCCAGGCCCCTAATCTGCCATGGGCCCCTATATACCACCTCCTCCTGCTGCTGCCAGGTCCAGAGTCTCTCATGGGTCCCTGTACGGCCTCCCATTGCTGCTGTCTCCATCGCCACACTCTGCTGCCATGTGCCACTTTCAGGTCTCTTCACACTGCTGGTGTGTTAAATTTTTTGACATAGGGTGCTGCAAGATAACGGGGCCTCACATAGCTGCTGCCAGGCCCCTAATCAGCCATGGGCCCCTATACCGCCTCCTCCTGCTGCTGCCAGGTCCAGAGTCTCTCATGGGTCCCTGTACGGCCTCCCATTGCTGCTGTCTCCATCGCCACACTCTGCTGCCATGTGCCACTTTCAGGTCTCTTCACACTGCTGGTGTGTTAAATTTTTTGACATAGGGTGCTGCAAGATAACGGGCCTCACATAGCTGCTGCCAGGCCCCTAATCAGCCATGGGCCCCTATACCGCCTCCTCCTGCTGCTGCCAGGTCCAGAGTCTCTCATGCCATGTGCCACTTTCAGGTCTCTTCACACTGCTGGTGTGTTTAATTTTTTGACATAGGGTGCAGGCAGATTACGGGCCTCACATAGCTGCTGCCAGGCCCCTAATCTGCCATGGGCCCCTATATACCGCCTCCTCATGCTGCTGCCAGGTCCAGAGTCTCTCATGGGTCCCTGTACGGCCTCCCATTGCTGCTTTCTCCATCGCCACACTCTGCCATGTGCCACTTTCAGGTCTCCTCACACACTGCTGGTGTGTTGAATTTTTTGACATAGGGTGCTGGCAGATTACGGGCCTCCCATAGCTGCTGCCAGGCCCCTAATCTGCCATGGGCCCCTATATACCGCCTCCTCATGCTGCTGCCAAGTCCAGAGTCTGTCATGGGTCCCTGTACGGCCTCCCATTGCTGCTGTCTCCATCGCCACACTCTGCCATGTGCCACTTTCAGGTCTCCTCACACACTGCTGGTGTGTAGAATTTTTTGACATAGGGTGCTGGCAGATTACGGGCCTCCCATAGCTGCTGCCAGGCCCCTAATCTGCCATGGGCCCCTATATACCGCCTCCTCATGCTGCTGCCAAGTCCAGAGTCTGTCATGGGTCCCTGTACGGCCTCCCATTGCTGCTGTCTCCATCGCCACACTCTGCCATGTGCCACTTTCAGGTCTCCTCACACTGCTGGTGTGTTGAATTTTTTGACATAGGGTGCTGGCAGATTACGGGCCTCCTATAGCTGCTGCCAGGCCCCTAATCTGCCATGGGCCCCTATATACCGCCTCCTCATGCTGCTGCCAAGTTCAGAGTCTGTCATGGGTCCCTGTACGGCCTCCCATTGCTGCTGTCTCCATCGCCACACTCTGCCATGTGCCACTTTCAGGTCTCCTCACACTGCTGGTGTGTTGAATTTTTTGACATAGGGTGCTGGCAGATTACGGGCCTCCTATAGCTGCTGCCAGGCCCCTAATCTGCCGTAGGCCCCTATATACCGCCTCCTCATGCTGCTGCCAGGTCCAGAGTCTCTCATGGGTCCCTGTACGGCCTCCCATTGCTGCTGTCTCCATCGCCACACTCTGCCATGTGCCACTTTCAGGTCTCCTCACACTGCTGGTGTGTTCCATTTTTTGTCATAGGGTGCTGGCAGATTATGGGCCTCCCATAACTGCTGCCAGGCCCCTAATCTGCCATGGGCCCCTATACCGACTCCTCATGCTGTGACGTTGCAACAAGGTGGAATTCAACCCTACATATGTTAGACCGCCTTTACGAACAGCAAAAGGCCATCACAGATTTCCTGATGTTAAAAGCAGATAAAGGTACTCCCTGTGTAACTTAGATGTCAGCCATTGGCAGCTCATGCGTGACACCTGCGCTTGCTCAGGCCCTTTGAGGAGGCCACGCTATTCGTGAGTCGGCAGGACTATGGGATGAACGACGTCATTCCTCTGTTGCACGTCCTGGAACAAATGCTGTTAACAATGGCTGGTCAGGGTGCGGTAGACGTGGCGCACAGATCTCAACGCCACATGGCCCCTGTGGGGGCAGGACTGGAAGAAGAGGAGGAGGTAGAGGAGGACATTGGTGCTCAGGAATTATTGAGTGAAATGGGTGGTTTTTCCACTCAGCGGACAGGAGTGGAGGAGCAGGAGCATCTGGTAGAGGAGGAGGAAGAGGAGACAGAGGACCTAGACGCACCGTGGCAGTATGCTGTGGAGATGGAGGCAGGGAGTCCCTCGCATTCCTTGGCACAAATGGCCCATAGCATGCTCGGTTGCTTGCGTAGCGACAGCCGAATAATAACCATCAGACAGAGGGATGACTTTTGGCTGTCCACCTTGTTGGACCCTCGCTACCGTTCAAAAATGGTGGCCTTTTTCACACCTGCTGAGAGGGAGGCCAAAATAACGTACTATAAAAAACACCTATGTAGTCAGCTGGTCTCTGCCTGTCTGCGCCAACGTCCATCCTCAGACACTGTGGGCCCTGTGCGCTCGTGTTCCGCTGCCATGGCAGCAGGGGAGGGGTGGGGTGGTAGGAGCAGTGGCAGCTCCACCAGCAGCGGCTGCCTCAGTCTGCAGTCGATGATGAGTAGCTTTCTTCACCAGCGCAGTGAGGAAACTACTAACCAGCCGCAGCAGCAGCAGCAGCATCAGGTGGACCTGGAGCAGGACCTCAAACAACAGGCTTAGGCCTACTTGGACAGCACCCTGCCAACCGAGGTAGACAATCCCCTTGACTACTGGGCAACGAAACTTGACCTTTGGCCCCAACTAGCTGAATTTGCCCTTGAAAGGCTGTCATGCCCGGCCAGTAGCGTGGCATCGGAGCGCGTGTTTAGTGCGGCAGGAGGTATTGCAACTCCGCGGAGGACACGACTGTCCACCCAAAGTGTGGAGAGACTCACGTTTGTGAAAATGAATCAGGCGTGGATTAGTCTGGATTTCAAACCACCAGTTCCTGACACAACTGACTAAATCCGCCATGAATCATGCCCCAAACATGTGCCACTTTCAGGTCTCCTCACACTGCTGGTGTGTTCCATTTTTTGTCATAGGGTGCTGGCAGATTACGGGCCTCCCATAGCTGCTGCCAGGCCCCTAATCTGCCATGGGCCCCTATACCGCCTCCTCATGCTGCTGCCAAGTCCAGAGTCTCTCATGGGTCCCTGTACGGCCTCCCATTGCTGCTGCCTCCATCGCCACACTCTGCCATGTGCCACTTTCAGGTCTCCTCACACTGCTGGTGTGTTCCATTTTTTGTCATAGGGTGCTGGCAGATTACGGGCCTCCCATAGCTGCTGCCAGGCCCCTAATCTGCCATGGGCCCCTATACCGCCTCCTCATGCTGCTGCCAGGTCCAGAGTCTCTCATGGGTCCCTGTACGGCCTCCCATTGCTGCTGTCTCCATCGCCACACTCTGCCATGTGCCACTTTCAGGTCTCCTCACACTGCTGGTGGGTTCCATTTTTTGTCATAGGGTGCTGGCAGATTACGGGCCTCCCATAGCTGCTGCCAGGCCCGTAATCTGCCATGGGCCCCCGTACCGACTCCTCATGCTGCTGCCAGGCCCGTAATCTGTCATGGGCCACTGTTGTCGCTTGTTGGCATATTCCGCTCGTTCAGATGCTCCTTCTCCTGCTACTCCTCTTCACGGATTCCGTCAGCAGTCTTTCTTGGAATCCGTTTCCAAGAGACAACAGTTTGCGAGCACGCACCCGACGGTGCAGAAGCTGAACGTCCTCCTGTCCAAGTTGCTGCTGCCAGGCTCGTAATCTGTCATGCGCCCCTGTACCGCCTCCTCATGCTGCTGCCAGGTCCAGAGTGTGTCATGGGCCCCCGTACCGACTCCTCATGCTGCTGCCAGGCCCGTAATCTGTCATGGGCCCCTGTACCGCCTCCCCATGCTGCTGCCAGGTCCAGAGTGTGTCATGGGTCCCTGTACGGCCTCCCATTGCTGCTGCCAGGCCCGTAATCTGCCATGGGCCCCTGTACCGACTCCTCATGCTGCTGCCAGGCCCGTAATCTGTCATGGGCCCCTGTACCGCCTCCTCATGCTGCTGCCAGGTCCAGAGTGTGTCATGGGTCCCTGTACGGCCTCCCATTGCTGCTGTCTCTATCGCCACACTCTGCCATGTGCCACTTTCAGGTCTCCTCACACTGCTGGTGGTTTCCATTTTTGTCATAGGGTGCTGTATGGCCTCCCATTGCTGCTGCCTCCACCGCCACACTGTGGCTCCACACTCTGGTTTTGGCCCCGTGACTGCCCAAATGAGTGAAGTGTGCGGTGATTCTAAGATCGACGGCACTCATCTGCATGTCATACTGACTGACAGTATTATTTCTCTTCCCCAGCAGACTCCAAGGGCATTTAAATTAAAGGTACAGTGTTCTGCACTAATATTAAGTCTCTCTGAAGCCTAGAAACACCCTTTTTTAAGTTAAATTCACAGCGAATTTATTCGACTCGAATCGAATATTGTCCACGAATTCGCCGAATCAGTCGAATCGAATTTTTCATTTCTTCGCTCATCTCTAATCCTGACCCTCAAGACAGTATTCCTGGTAGTGGTTGCTACAGTGAGGAGAGTAAGTGAGTTGGAAGCCCTATCAATCAGGGCCCCCTTCCTCCAAATTTTTGCAGATAGGGTAAAGTTTAGGATGGACCCAGCCTTCTTAACCAAGATAGCTTAGAGATTTCATCGAGGCCAAGAAATTACTTTACCTTCTTTTTGTTCTAACCCCTCGTGTGACCAGGAAAGGAAATTTCACACGTTGGATGTTAGGAGTTGTGTTCTTCTTTATTTAGATAGGACTAAAGGGACCAGGAAGTCAGATTCCCTTTTCGTATCATTTTCAGTAGCAAGCAAGGGTTGTAAAGCCTCTAGGCGTACTTTAGTTAGGTAGCTAAGACTGGCAATTAGACAGGCGTACCTGACTGAGGGTCTGGAAGTCACAGAGGGCACTCCACCCGGGCCATGGCAGCCATGTGCACTGAGCTGGCTGGCGCAACCTCATGACAGATCTGTAGGGCTGATAACTGGTCCAATTACAACACCTTTGTTAAGCATTACAGACTTGACCTGGTCTCGGTAGAGAAGCAGGCTTTCGAAAGCAAGGTTCTACAAATGGTGGTTCCACCCTAGGGGGTGAGTGCTCGCCTATTCTCTCAAGGTGCTGTCCTGAAAGACAGGGAAGGAAAAAAGTTACACTTACAATAACGCCTTTTCCAGGAGTCTTTCAGGACAGCACCAGTTACCAGCATTTGGTTATAAGGTACGGTTCCTTTTTGTGTGCCTTGTATTGTGTCTCCCTAGGTGATCAGAGGTGCTAAGTCGTGAACTGAGGTCAGAGTGGGGAGGCTATACTTTTATCCTGGGTGGAGGTGTTTCCTGAGGTGGGGAGGATCTGAGGTCTCTCAAGGTGCTGTCCTGAAAGACTCCTAGAAAAGGCGTTACCATAATTGTAACTTTGCTTTTTTGTGCAGATCATTAGATCATTTATCCTTTCAATGGATATGCTCATATAAGAAAAGAACTTATCCAGGTGACCTCACAGATCATAGTATAAGGTCTGAAACTGCCCTTTTGTTTACGTTGAATCAGCATGAACCCAAAGTGATATTTAGGATGACTCCGCCTTCTATTCCTTCTCAATATACGTAGCAATAGCTATAACTCTTATTAACGCTTGATTAATTAATTGACAAACAACCACCCCCATCCTTCACAGTATAAAGCTAAGCCATCTTAATGTTGGGGAGCATATTGCTGCGGGGAAGAAGTGATTCTTTCTCTAAGTGATTTTTTATATAAGTGATGTGCACTTCAGGCTCTGTACTTCAGCGATTGGTGTTTATTTAAAGCAGTTTGCTATCTATTTTTGCTTCATGCAAACAGGCTGCAGGTGTCTTTATCTCTCCATTCAGCTCTTCCTCTCTGTAACATGTGCTTCTCCTCCTTCTGACAGTTGTGTCCTCTCCTTAAACTCTCTTTCCTTCACTGCTCTTCTCCACCCCACAGCTTGTATATATCACTCTCACTTCTGTCCTTTCCTTATTACTGCACTCACCAATTCCTGCTAATTCTACACCCATATGCTAATAAAACCTCCAGGACCCTGGGGCATGTCCCTTTGTATACATTGCACTCTCATATGACCTCCCTCAACCTTCTGCTTCCCCTAACTTCTGGATATATATATCCCCAAACCCTGGGCCTCCATAATTTAACTGTACCCAAGGCACCCATCTCCCCACACCCTCTGGCAGCAGCCGTAATCCACAATTTAGTTTCCCTTCCTCTTCTTTACAAAACCAGCCTCCCCTTTTGACCTGAAGCAATGCATACAGGCTTCTACTCACTCTAATTGCAACACCCTTGACATTGTATTCTTCTACCTATGCACGCCGTGGAACCTCTCCAACAATCCTTTACCTCATTCTGATCACCACCTTATTAGTTTAACTTTCTACCTGTCTTCCACCTCCAATCGCCTAACAGTTACCCTTAGAAATCTTTGCCACTTTAACTCTTCTCTTCTCTACTCTGCTACTGACCGCCTCAATGACAAAATCTCAACCCTGTCCTGCCCTAACCTAGCCACTTCTGTCTACAACAGTACATTGTCATCTTCCCTATACAAGCTCACCCCCCCACACACAGAATCAGGCCCCGCCCCTTACAACCTTGGCAAACAGTTGACTCCAGAAGTCTCTTGAGTGCCTGTGGTGTAAGACTAAGTCTCAGAAAGACTTCAACCAATATATATCTGCCCTCCAAAAATACAATTCGTGCCTCCTCACTGTTAAACAGACTTACTTTATCACTCTCTTTAACACCTTCTCATCCAGTCCCTGTCAACTCTTCTCTACCTTCGACTCTCTACTTCATCCTCCTCTACTCTCCACTACACTTCTTCACCCAGTAACTCGCTCACTCCCAGGATAATGCCAATCACTTAAAAAATAGGATTGATACAATTCATAAAGAAATCTCCAGTGTACAGATATCTCTCCAACTTAACCCATGTCCACAAGTACACTCAACACTTTTCTCATTCAACCCCACTACCATAGACGAGGTTGCTAAACTTTTTTTAATGCCCACCTAACCACCTGCCTCCTGGACCCTGTTCCCTTACAAATGTGACGGTCACCCTCTGGCTCCTTCCTACACTCTCTAACTCACATCTTCAATCACTACCTCTCTTCTGGCATCTTCCCCAACTCTCTAAAACATGCACTGGTCACCCATACTTAAAAAGCCTTCCTTGGACCCCACCATCTTAACCTATGCCTATGCTTGAATGCCTGTCTGGATTTCGCCCTCAACACTCCACAGAAACTGCTCTCCTAAAACTTACAAACCATCTACTAATGACTAAAACCAATGGACTTTATTATGTATTCCTACTCCTGGACCTCTCTGCTGCCTTTGACATGGTGGACTACTCTACTCCCTCATCTTCAAAAAAAACTCCACTCCTTTGGTCTCTGTGACTGTACTCTTTGCTGGTTCTCAATCTACTTATCCCACTACACCTTCAGTGTCACTTAAAATTCTACTTCCTCTTCTCATCCTTTCTCTGTGGGGGTCCCCCAAGGTTCTGTTCTTGGACTTCTATTCTTGATCTGCACTGCCTCCCTGGGTCAGTTAATATCCTCCCATGGCTTCTAATACCATTTCTACGCTGATGACACCCATATCTATCTCTCTACCACTCAGCTCACTCCATCAATCCCCACATGCATCACTATTTTACAAACACACATATCAGACTGGATGTCACACCACTTCCTCAAACTCAATCTTCCACTCACCCAACAAATAAAATTCAAAATACTCACAACAACTTACAAACCCCCTCCACAACTACATCACTAACTGGTCTCAAAATACCAACTTAATCATTCTCTTCGTTTCTCCCAAAATCTCCTGTTCACTAGCTCCCTTGTCACCTCTTCCCATGCTTGCCTCTAGGACTTTTCCCAAGCCTCTCTCATCCGCTGGAGCTCCTACTATCTGTCCTCTGTCCAACTATCTCATACTCCACTCTTAGACAATCCCTTCTCTTCAGAGCGGCCCTGTCCCCACCTAACAACTGTACTTTTATTTTCAGCACATCACAGTTATTACCTTTTATATTTCTTGACCCTTCTTACTTCTAGATTAAGACCTTTGCCCAGGGAGTCTCACCTTTTTTTGTTCTCCTTTGAATCCATGGGATCTTAATCTGATTCTCTTATATTTCTTGTAGCCATCACCACTCTGAGGTCAGTGTCTCAGCTGCTAGCCTTACCTTGCAAGTGACCCTTTTTGTTTTTGCTTTTTAGACAAGGTGGTGTTGAGGCACAAAAACCTTCTTGCCTAAGGTAGTGCCCAATTGCATTGCCGCCTCTGCCTGTGTTCCCTTAGCTTAGCTAATAGGATGGCCTTACAATGGAAAAAATTTAAAACATTAAAAAAAATCACTATAAATATAAATTTTTTAATAATGGATTGCTAAATTTTAATGGCAGCTATTGCAATAATGGGTAAAGAAAAGTGGTGCTTTGAAGCAAATTAATTTATTGTTTAATTATGCGATGATATGCTGCAAACAAAGGGCAGCTATGAATGTGTCAGCAACAAGTGTATGATCTGTGGCCCTAAAATTAAAAAAGACCCTAGCAAATTAAAATATAACCCCTGATTTGGGGAAGGGCAGGCAGCCTTTGTCCGTAGACTACATTTATTTTTTTGCATCTGCCTGCTGTTCTTTCTGGTCATAGGATTTTCCACCTCCATTTCCTGCTGCCTTCACCCTGTGAAATGTCTGGTAGCCTATGGTCATAGGTTGTATCCCTCCAGTGCCCTGACTGCAAAGATAAGAAAAATTATAATATGGAGCCTGCCCCATTTTCTCCTCGTCACAGTCAGCACCCCAACCTGCATGCATTTACACATATTTCAGTGTAGTCAGTAATCATGTGGTTCATGAACTGCCAGTGAGTTTTGTCTGGACAATACTTGGTAGTTTTGGTTTCAAAAATTTGTTTTCAGAGATCGGAGGATAAGTTGGTCATCATACGGTTTCCTGCAACCATCAGGGCATGCTGCAAAATTATTATATAGGACCTACTCTAAATGCCCTGTTTTGGGCTCCTTCAGGAGTGGTGACAGTAAATCGGCCATTTAACAGTGGTCGCTTTCTTTGATGACCCAACTCCGGGGATACTTGCACAAATATTTTGCCACAAATTGCCACATCTCCAATCTCACTGTAACCAAATACAACTGATAAGGATAGGGAGAGGCTCCATTTATGCATCCTACTCACTGCCAGCATTCCAACCCTCCTCCTCGCGTTGTTCTTTTGTCTCCTGCTGCCTCATTGCATTCCACATGTCGGTGGAAGAGAGGGATTGCCTTATGAGCAAAATATGGTAGCTGGGGTGGCCTTTTGAGCAAATTATTGGTGGCTAGGTAACTGTCACTGTGGTGTAGCACAGGCCAAATAACTTAAGGAAAGGGGTGACTCCATAAATCAGAATGGAAGCAGCTGCAAAGCTGGGAATTTTGCCAAGCTTTGTATTAAGACACTGGGTATCTGGGTGATTTGGGTATGTGGACCAGCCCTGGAGATAGCAATAGTCTCTAATTTCGCAGACTCTTTATAGCCATTTTGCAAGACTATGAAGGGATTTGCAGAAGGAGAGGAGGGAGGAGAAGAAAAAAAAGATGCGTTATTATTATTATTTATTTCAGGTACTTACAGTCAGGTCCATAAATATTGGGACATCGACACAATTCTAACATTTTTGGCTCTTTACACCACCACAATAGATTTGAAATGAAACAAACAAGATGTGCTTTAACTGCAGACTGTCAGCTTTAATTTGAGGGTATTTACATCCAAATCAGGTGAACGGTGTAGGAATTACAACAGTTTGCACATGTGCCTCCCACTTCTTAAGGGACCAAAAGTAATGGGACAATTGGCTTCTCAGCTGTTCCATGGCCAGGTGTGTGTTATTCTCTCATTATCACAATTACAATGAGCAGATAAAAGGTCCAGAGTTCATTTCAAGTGTACTATTTGCATTTGGAATCTGTTGCTGTCAACTCAAGATGAGATCCAAAGAGCTGTCACTATTAGTGAAGCAAGCCATCATTAGGCTGAAAAAACAAAACAAACCCATCAGAGAGATAGCAAAAACAATAGGCGTGGCCAAAACAACTGTTTGGAACATTCTTAAAAAGAAGGAACGCACCGGTGAGCTCAGCAACACCAAAAGACCCGGAAGACCACAGAAAAAAACTGTGGTGGATGACCGAAGAATTCTTTCCCTGGTGAAGAAAACACCCTTCACAACAGCTGGCCAGATCAAGAACACTCTCCAGGAGGTAGGTGTATGTGTGTCAAAGTCAGCAATCAAGAGAAGACCTCACCAGAGTGAATACAGAGGGTTCACCACAAGATGGAAACCATTGGTGAGCCTCAAAAACAGGAAGGCCAGATTAGAGTTGCCAAACGACATCTAAAAAAGCCTTCACAGTTCTGGAACAACATCCTATGGACAGATGAGACTGCTCATGATCCTAAGCATGCCACCTCATCAGTGAAGCATGGTGGTGGTAGTGTCATGGCGTGGGCATGTATGGCTGCCAATGGAACTGGTTCTCTTGTATTTATTGATGATGTGACTGCTGACAAAAGCAGCAGGATGAATTCTGAAGTGTTTCGGGCAATATTATCTGCTCATATTCAGCCAAATGCTTCAGAACTCATTGGACGCCGCTTCACAGTGCAGATGGACAATGACCCAAAGCATACTGCAAAAGCAACCAAAGAGTTTTTTAAGGGAAAGAAGTGGAATGTTATGCAATGGCCAAGTCAATCACCTGACCTGAATCCAATTGAGCATGCATTTCACTTGCTGAAGACAAAACTGAAGGGAAAATGCCCCAAGAACAAGCAGGAACTGAGGACAGTTGCAGTAGAGGCCTGGCAGAGCATCACCAGGGATGAAACCCAGCGTCTGGTGATGTCTATGCGTTCCAGACTTCAGGCTGTAATTGACTGCAAAGGATTTGCAACCAAGTATTAAAAAGTGAAAGTTTGATTTATGATTATTATTCTGTCCCATTACTTTTGGTCCCTTAAGAAGTGGGAGGCACATATGCAAACTGTTGTAATTCCTACACCGTTCACCTGATTTGGATGTAAATACCCTCAAATTAAAGCTGACAGTCTACAGTTAAAGCACATCTTGATTGTTTTATTTCAAATCCATTGTGGTGGTGTATAGAGCCAAAAATGTTAGAATTGTGTCGATGTCCCAATATTTATGGACCTGACTGTATATAGTGCCGTCAATTTACGCAGTGCTTTTACATATATATTGTACATTCATTTCAGTCCCTAACCCTCAAGGGGCGTACAATCTAAGGTCCCTAATTCACATTCATACATACACATACTAGGGCCAATTTAGACAGGATCCAATTCACCTACCAGCATGTCTTTGGAGGGTGGGAGGAAACCGGAGTACCCGGGGGAAACCCACGCAGGCACAGGGAAAACATGTAAACTCTAGGCAGGTGGTGCCATTGTTGGGATTTGAACCAACGACCCTAGTACTGCTAGGCGGAAGTGCTAACCATTTAGCCACTGTGCTGCCCATTATCAGCACTTGCAGACAACTGGCTTCTCCACACCTATGGTAGAGATATTAAGTTTATTTATTTATTTTTTTGCTGCTTTCTATCCCCTGGGTCGTAGAATTTCCTTGTCAGTTACTGCTGCCCACCCATCCACCTATGTTGTGGAAGTGCAGGCAGCCTATAACCAAAGGTTTTACCCCTGCAGCTATGCCTCAAGTGCCTTGATTATAATGAAATAAATAAACATAAAAATAAAAATACAATGGCTGCTGTGGGCCTGAGATGAGAAAGATTATCTTGGCAAAGCAGAAGAATTGTACACATGTCTGTCCTTAGCTCTGCACAGCCAAACCACTACATCTATACCACAAAGACACAAAAATATAAATTTATATGATAATAAACTTTAAACAAAATATATATAAAAAAATACCATGAGTAGAAAAAAAATTGCAGATTGGAATCCATCTCTACGGCAATCTAAGTCAGGAAATTTCTACTAGATATTATTGGGGAGGGTCTCCAGAGCTCAGATCACCGGACATAGGAATAGCTGTAGCGTATCTTTTTTCATTTAATTTTTTTTTCCAGCTAGATGTAAAAGGTAAAAAATCATATACACATCCAAAATATGTGATCCCAGAATACAGTGTTGCTGTCTGTGAACATTGTACTGTTCTGTAACACCACATACTAACATTGGCTTAAAAGTATCTTCCAAGCAAGTAACTGAAAGATTTTCCCATGTTGCGTTCAAAGTCGCATTAAAAGGACCCTCTCTCTGCTATACAATATTTTTTTAATGTGCCCCATAGCAGTACCCAGCTTCCCATGTCCTTTTTTGACAATAACTTCACTATTATCCTTCAAAACTGCCAAAATGTAGTGTCAAGATTCGCCCCTAAAAGACTTCAATATCATTTGCTGCTAAAGGTGTACTTCTGTATGTGTTTGTATTTGTTTATAATCAATAAATTGCATCTGATAAAAAAAATATAAACTCACCAATGAGAAATGCTACTCTGCAAATGTCCCCCATGGAATTTAGCTTTAAATGTAATGGTGATCTATTGCTGGCTGCTATCAGTCAGCAATAGATCACTATATCAGTGATCTATTTCTGCAAGTGAGGACAGGAAGAGTTGCATCAGCTCTGTCCTAGCCTTTGGTTTGATCAGAGTTGCTGTGAAATAAAATGTGATGTTACATTATTTCCTATGTAAATATAACATGGAAACATTGCATTTACAGTCCCAGCTGCATAGTTCATCTATGGAGCAATCGCTAGCAGGATTGGAAGCCCAGGAGTTAGTTGATTCAGCTCCTGGACTTAACACTGGACCCCAGCTTTTACTGACAGACAGCAGTTACAGCACTAATATTGGCCAAGCTACACAGGAGCCTCTATGTCCCAATGCCATTTTAAAATGACATTGGTACAAATAGCCACAGGCCTACCTCTGTTTTAAATGACACATTAAATTCAAAATCATTTTTAAGAGGAGGATGATTAATTCCTTAAATTCTAAATGGTCTAATCTTGTTAATGATGTTTCCCAAGGGTAATTTTTGGGATTGTTGTGTAGAGGGAGGGGTGTCCCATGCTGGGCTGCATGGTCACCACCATGCTCTCCCCTTCATGTGATCCAAATGTATCACATCTCAAGATACATTTGGATCACATAAAGGGGAGAGCGTGAAGGTGCATTTGAATAAGTTCCTTTTTCCTGACTTAAAGCACTTATATAGGATGTAAAGATTGAGATTGATGATTGATGTGCTTGCTAAGGACCTTTTACATCCTCTGGTTGATAGTTTGACACTGTATTTTTTCCCACCATTCTTTAATATAGATATAGGACGCATAATGCTGATGAGATAAATCCACTACACCTTGTGATTGCGGTTTTTACTTATACTGAATATAGGTTCTGCACATTTGTATGATACAATGCATGCTGCTACCTCTGTGGACTCCTGTGACTGTGTGGATAACTTGTAGGGTGCTTTCTGTTTGATGTCCCTATTTTCCTCCCCACAGCCTAAGGTTCCATGACCATCTCCTCCATATACCTGTTGTTAGGTATCAAAATCACATGTAATAAGACATCTGTCATTTGAAAATGTGAATTCCTGAAGAAGCTGCAACGCGCTGATGTTTTGGATAGATGACAATTGCCATTTGTGACTTCTATACCTAACAAATATCTATGTATGGTGATATAATTTTGGATTTGTGATTTATGATTTTTTTGTAATAATATATACATGTTTTTATGAATTCAGTGTTATTTTGAGACTGATGAACAACTTTTTACTTTAATTTTTTTTTATGCTAAAACCATAATTCAAATAATCTCAAATTAAAATCCAGAGGTAGGTAGGTACAAACCCCCTAAGGAATGGGTACATGGTGCTCTCATACACTCTCCAGCCACTTTATTAGTTACACCTTGCTAGTGCAAAGAAAATATCCCCCACACCATTACACCACCAGCCCGAACCGATGATACAAGGCAGGATGGATCCATGCTTTCATGTTTTTTATGCCAAATTCTGACCTAACCATCTGAATGTCGCAGCAACCAGTGTGACATTCTCCTCTGAGATCAACAAGACATTTTTGTCCACACAACTGCCGCACACTGGATATTTTCCGTTTTATTTTTCTCTTTTTTGGATCATTCTCTGTAAACCCTAGAAATGGTTGTGCATGAAAATTCCAGTAGATTTTGAAATACTCAGACCAGCCCATCTGGCACCAACAACCATGCCACGTTCAAAGTCATTTAAATCTTCTTTCTTCCCCCATTCTGATGCTTGGTTTGAACCTCAGCAAGTTGTCTTCCCCACGTCTACATTCCTAAAAGCATTGAGTTGCTGCCACGTGATTGGCTGATTAGCAATTTGTGTTACCAAGCAATTGAACAGGTGTACCTAATAAAGTAGCTGGTGAGTGTATATCTATCTCCAGTACTATGTATAGAATTGTCCCAGATTAGGGTACAGACTAACCACATATCACATATTCCACTTCTACTTAACTTTGGTACTGTGCATGGAAATCTGAAACTCAAGAAAATATGTCCCAGATTTCAGCCTCAATGTGACCACATGTTGCCAAAATTTACTTTAAGTGGGCAATGCTGGACTCTAAGGGTTTTAAACTCCCATGTACTTGGATATAGGTAAATCCAGCTACTCAAATTGAAGAATACAGTCTTAGGGCTAGCATGCCATATAGCACAAGTTGGCTGTTGCAATATATGGGAGACACCAATTAAGCGTACAATTCAAGTACCGACATTTCTCTGAGAAGTGAAAGGAGATACTTTGCCATCCAGGTCAGGCACATGTGGTCCAACTCATCCTATGAGACGTGTATGGTCTTGTCCATCTATGGGGCACGTGTAGTCTGGTCTATCTTGAAAAGGAACTGAGGGGAGCCTCCCCAAAGTGCTGGATATGGGCGAGAAAAAGAGAACCTGACCTGTTTCGTTGGTCATGCCAGTTACATCAGTGGCACAATGGTATAAACAATAATTAAGTGTTGAAAGGAAGAGCCTTAGTCAGGTTTTTATCTTTTTTTTCCTTTTTTTTTCCACAATCTAACCAATTCCAGACAGCTCCCTCCAGGCGTGCTCTTCTGTCTTTTTTTTCTATTTTCTTTTGACCTGAAAAATGATACCAATGGCAGAAATGACATTACATATAAGTAAAAAAAACTACCACTTTTACAACTCTTTAACCACTGACTATATACATGCCAGCAACCTTCTGAGACACATCACAGGTCCCAGGAGGCTGCGGGACCATTCATACAGCCCAGCGCTGCTCGAGCATTTGTAGTTGGAATCCGGCTGTGAAGCCGCAAGGAGTTACAGCCAGCTTCCCTTAGTAAACATGCTGGTACCGGGGACCGAAGGCCATTGAAGAACTGGTCCCAGTGAGGACAGCACTGGATCCCTGGATAGGTAAGTGTCCTTTTTTCAAGTCAGCAGCTACCGTATTTGTAGCTGCTGAGTTTTATTTATTTATGTTAAAGGATCAAGATCCTCTTTAATGTGTTGCCTTTGTATTATTTATGATATATTTGAGTGTGTTTTTTTATATTTTTATTAAACTATATATTAACTTTTGTTCTGCAAAGCACTAAAGTGTTTAAAGTATCACTTTAGCATAATGCCTCTCTGCAGGATTTGGGGTACTCCGCTTTCTAATGAGAAAGTGGTGCTGCAAGGTGATGTCACCGGTACCCATGCAAGATCCACTTCAACGTTTTGTTTATTCTTTTGCAAAGAAAGGAGTAAAGTGCTTAGTGCACAGTGCAGTACCCATAGTATCAAGTCAGGATCTACTGTATGTTGCACTGAGTTACTATGAGTCACTAGATATACCGGCCTCCTGGATCCATACCCCGCTTCCTGGATGACTTCTCCTCCTGGCTACCCTTCTTCCTCTCCTCTGAGCTACCCACCATCATCCTTGGGGATTTCAACATCCCTGTCAACCTCGACAACCCGGACACAGCCCGTCTCCTCCACTTAACCTCCTCCTTTACACTTGCACAGTGCATACAATCCACCACCCACTCCGACGGTAATATCCTTGATCTTGTCTTCTCCAACCACTGCGCTCCCCACAACCTCACTAACACCCCCTTCCCTCTCTCTGACCACAACCTGAGTACCTTCTCTATCTCCTCGTCCTCCAACGCCTACCCCTCCAAATGTCACACTACTACCAGCCGTAACCTCCGCAACCTTAACCCTGCCTCCCTCCACTCTGCAGCTGATCAACTCCACGACCACATCCTCCCCCTGTCCTGCCCCGACTTGGCTATGACCGCCTACAACAACGCACTCTCAACAGCCCTTGACTCACTAGTGCCTTTAACCACACGCAACATCAGACCCCGACCGCTCCAGCCTTGGCAGACTGATCACACCAAAACCCTCAAACGACACAGTCGTGCCCTGGAGCGACTATGGCGCAAAACCAAAACCCAACAAGCCTTCACCCGCTACAAATCTGCCTTCCACACCTACACCTCCTCCCTCCATGCTGCCAAACAGGCCTACTTCTTGACCCTCATCAAGGCCCTCTCCTCCAATCCTCGCCGACTCTTCTCCGCCTTCAACTCTCTACTCTCTCGACCCCCACCTCCACCCAGCACCTCACTCACTGCCCTTGAGATTGCCAATCACTTCAAAAACAAGATTGACACAATTAGCAAGGACATTGCCACAACTCACACGCCCTCTCAACCCTTCCCCTCTCACACAGCTACCCCCTTATCCCCCCTTCCCCTCGACATAACCCGCAGGGACTTCATTGCTGCTCAAACTCTCTCCAACCCCCTTCACCCTCACTCAGCTACCCCCTCATCACCCCTCTCCCACGGCCCCACCACTGCTCTGACCTCCTCTTCCACCCCACCCTACATTCCTCATACTGAAGCTCCCCCAACACTCCGCACCTTTGACCTTACTACCATCGAGGAAGTCTCCAAGATCCTCTCTGATGCCCGCCTCACCACCTGCCCCCTCGACCCTATCCCCTCACAACTCCTACGACCTCCTTCCCCCTCTATCCTACGCTCCCTCACCCACATCTTCAATCTCTCCCTCTCCTCCGGCACTTTCCACTCCCCTCTGAAACATGCACACATCACCCCCATACTTAAAAAGCCCTCCCTGGACCCTAATGACCCGAACAACCTCAGACCCATCTCCCTGCTCCCATTTACATCTAAACTCCTCGAGCGCCTAGTCTACACCTGCCTATGCTCTCACCTCAACGACAACAACCTCCGGCTTCCGTCCCCTACACTCCACCGGAACTGCCTTACTCAAACTCTCCAACGACCTGCTAACTGCCAAAGCTAATGGCCACTATTCAGTGCTCCTACTCCTTGACCTCTCTGCGGCCTTCGACACAGTCGACCACCCCCTTCTCCTCAAAAAACTACACTCCCTCGGCCTCTCTGTTGGGGTCCCTCAAGGCTCTGTCCTCGGGCCCCTTCTCTTCTCCATCTATACCTCCTCCCTTGGCCAACTCATACACTCTCACGGCTTCAACTACCACCTCTATGCCGACGACACACAAATCTATCTCTCAACCCCCCACCTCACCCCCTTGGTCTCAGCCCGAATCACACACCTACTGAGCGACATATCAGACTGGATGTCGCTCCACTTCCTTAAATTGAACCTCTCCAAAACCGAGTTTCTTGTCTTCCCCCCAGCCCGGACACCATCCCCCATCTCCGTCACATCCAACAACGCTACCATCAAACCCGCCCTGCAGGCCAGAGTACTTGGTGTCATTCTGGACTCCAACCTATCCTTTCAACCCCAAGTCCAATCTTTAACAAACTCGTGCAGACTCCACCTCCGCAACATCGCCAAAATCCGCACGTTCCTAACCCCAGAAACCACTAAACAGCTCATCCACTCCCTCATCATATCACGACTCGACTACTGCAACTCCCTCCTCACTGGCCTGCCTCGCCGCTGGCTGTCCCCGCTTCAGTCCATCCTGCATACGGCTGCCAGACTCATTCACCTTTCCAACCGCTCTGTATCCGCCACCCCCCTCTGCCATTCCCTCCACTGGCTTCCGATTGCGCAACGGATCAAATTCAAAATCCTAACGCTAACGTACAAAGCTGTCCACAATACTGCCCCGAACTACATCACTGACCTAATATCCAAGTGCCGCCCAGCACGCACACTCCGCTCCTCACAAGACCTCCTTCTCTCTAGTTCCCTGGTCTCCTCCTCCCATGCCCACCTCCAGGACTTCTCCAGGGTGTCACCCATCCTCTGGAACTCCCTGCCCCAACCCATCAGATTATCACCTACTCTCCTCTCCTTTAGGCGCACCCTGAAAACCCATCTCTTCAGGGAAGCCTACCCCACCCCCTGCTAACTTGCCGACCTCCTCCACTCTTTCTACCACTCCATCCCCCACAGCTTTCTCCTCCTGTGCCACCATCCCCTCCCTCCTAGATTGTAAGCTCAAAAGAGCAGGGCCCTCGATCCCCTCATGTTTTGCATTGTATTGGTATTGTTCTGTCACATGTTCTGTCCCCCTTTGTAATGTACAGCGCTGAGCGAACTATTGGCGCTTTATAAATACTGTATAATAATAATAATAATAATAATAATAGAATGTGAATGAAAAATAATGTATTGAATTATTACACTAATATTGGACTAAAAGAAAGACTTTTGTGCTGACAAATTGGAATTGAATGTCTTTATAAAGTCAGGTTTAATCATATATTCTTGCCTGTGGTTTTCCATGTACCCCTCCAGTAAAGTGCTGCAGAACAATGGCCAAAAGAACTAAAATGGGTACTAGGAGTCAATAAAACCAAAAAATGTATTTACTCCATAAATTTTTTAGAGAAACCCACTTCAGGCCTTACAACAGTGACTCCCCACAAAAGCCCACAATGACACAAGTCTGTTACCAGTAGATGTTTTGGAAGGAAAAGCCCAGAAATGAAAGACTTTGTTCAGTGAATTCTGAACAAGCAATCAAATCCATACATGCAACCTTACAGTCATCCTATTCCCGGGTGACAGAACAATACTTCAGTTAACCATACATCATGTAACCTAATTGTACATTCTCCTTTAGATCAACTGTGTAGCGCAAAGGCCTGCCTGATTTGATTCACATTGAAAGGATTGTTGAGGTGTGTCCTTGTATTGCATAGTTTTGGTACATTTAAAGGAGATTTTACAGAGATTGTAAATTAGATTGTAGAGTATACTGTATGTCCAGTTGAGTTACCAACAGCCATTAGACAGATGAGAAGATAGAATTGAGGAATAGCCTGTACTTTCACAAGGGATGCCCAGAGTCTTGCATTCCTAGATGGGGGTGTAAGCAGTCCCAGAAGTCCTGCACCTTTCCTCCCCTGCTTCCCCCTAAAGTAAAGCTCTCAGAGATGGAGCCTTGTAGCCTAGTCATGTTCCTCAGGCATTTCCCATGATGAAACCTCTGGCAGCTCCCCATCACAACTATTTATACTTTAGCCTACTCAAGATGCCCAGCAGAGGCAGGGCTGGTATTAAACAAGAGTTTCAGGCTCCCAGAAAAAATAAAAGTCAGCAGCTACAAATGCTGTAGCTGCTGACTTTTAATATAAGGACACTTACCTGTCCAGGGCTCCAGCACCATCATCACCCAGGCTAGTTCTTCACTAACCTCCGGGTTCCCACCACTGGCATTGCAGATAAACTAAACCGGATGTGAAGCCTTCAAACCTGGTTTCCTACTGTGCATGAACGAGTTACACTGCGCCCTGTGATTGGTCCCGTAGTCTTCTCAGACCAGAAGACTGGGGGGGATGAACTTCCGGTTCAGTTTACCGTAGTGAACTGGGCCGGAAGCTGGAGCAGATACCTGTCAATACCAGGTACCCACTCCCCCCCAAAAAAAGTGCCAAATACGGCAGTGAAGGGGGGAGGGTGCAAACAAGTGGAGCTTACCCTTTAGGGTGGAGCTCCGCTTTCACTTTCTTAGAGAAATATTAAACCCCACCAAAAATTATTTTATATTGCAGCTTACCAATTTTTAGATGTGATGGCTGCATTAGTTTTATCTTTGTAGCTTTTTTCTTTGTTTTCATCAGGCAAACTGGCCAATAAGCCTTATTTTTTTATGTTGCGTTAACAGACCAAGCTATCCAGCAAAAATGTCACATAGAGTGTCACAAACAAACCATTTACCACTGTAAAGGAGGTTTACAATGGTCATCGTTCATTCGTTTATGTAAAACCTTTATCCCAAAAGAAAATAAAGCTGTTGTATTGCCTTAAAGTGGTAGTAAAGACTGTTTTTTTAACTTGTACCTACAGGTAAGCCTATAACAAGGTATACCTGTAGGTACTGTAGATATCTCCTAAACGTGCACCATTGATAATGTAAGAAGAGAATGGGCTGACTGTTGCTGTGACATTCCAATGATAGGGTCAGAATTTGGCGTAAACAACATGAAAGCATTGATCCATCCTGCCTTGTATCAGCAGTTCAGGCTGCTGGTGATGGTGTAATGGTGTGGGGGATATTTTCTTGGCACTAGCAAGTGCCCAATAAAGTGGACAGTGAGTGTATACTATTTTTAGTCCGCTTGTAGGCAGGTGCCTACTTTTTGTTGTGGGATTGTACAGTTTTCTGCAATGTAGAATTGTTACTTTAAAAGTTTGGCTGATGCTGCAGGGGTCAAGTAATTTGTGGCACAGTTTTTCCTGCAGGTATGTTGCTTCCCCTTGTTAAGGACATAAATGCAAGGGAGCTGAAGACTGCAGCACCTTTCAATGGGACCAGTTCTTTAGGGAGACCACAAATTGTGGACCTTTGCTGATATGGACTACTATACCTTAAGGTATGGCAGCATTATTCTCTTATGCATCAGTTTCCTAAAGCACCTTAAGGTTGGGCATAGACAAGTCAAAAACCGAGCGAACATTCTTGGTCATTTGTTTTTTGTATCATTAGTGTGCCAGCTGCAACACGTGATTTTCATCATAATCAAAAGTGCCTGATTCAATGTGCTGGGTTTGTTTTGAAAAATTAAACAAATGATGGCACAATCGTAAGCACCATTTTGTTTCAATTGACAGAACGTTCAGTTTTCAACTCATCTATGGCCTGCCTTATGGACAGTGTAATTAACACCACAGTCAAACGAGCTCAACCAACATCACACTGCCAATTGACTGACAATTGATTGTACGTGCATGGAGAAGATGTACCGGAATATGATGTGATATACATTTGTTAACTTTACAAGTCTACAAGTAAAAGAACTTTTAAGTTGTCAGTGTCATTTACTAGGAAGAGGTACTCTAAGCTGGACTGTAAGATGTACTATGGTGTACAAAAAATTTTAATATTGGGAGTCAAAGCCATGTTAACCATGTAGGTTAAGAAACAGAATTATGCAGAAACAAATGTACAGTAGTAGATGAAGAAGGAGTAGCAGCCAGCCAGCAGTGGAAGCCTGTGACTTTGGTTGTTGACGGGAGTCCTAGTGGTGAGGGAACGGGCATACTTCATGTTCCCAATCTAACGATTGGTTCTCCACCTTGGAGCATGCTGCAGTGCAGGGCTCACCTATAAACCTGGCCTGGGTCACAAGAGAAAGCCCTTATGAACTAGAAGTGCTGTGGCTTTCCTGCGTGTGTACAGAACTACAAGTGGAAACTAAACAGCATAGTTTCATGAGAGACATGATTTGGCTGGTAGAGCCTAGGACATGCTCAGCATTCCTGGCTCAAACTCGGCAGGTAGGTTGTTCTAATCATCTTGGCAGGTAGGTTGTTCTAATCATCTTAGAGAGCTAACCACAGATCTTCTATGAATACATGCTGCCTCAAGTCCTTCTGTCTCTTTATGTAATCCCAGACAGACTCAATAATGTTGAGATCAGGACTCTCTAGTGTCATGGAAATTTTGTATTGTTGGTCGAACTTTAAATGTGTCATATATTCGTGTTATTCATATGTCTCTTGTGTGGCTTAATTAAAGCTCTGAAGGCTGCAATTGGGCCATGCGCATGTACAATGTATGTATTACAGTACTCAGCTTGGTAATGGATGAGATGGCAGATCTGCGCTTATAGACCGGCGTGTATACCACCACGGCATTCGATGCGAATGCTGCTGTCAGTAGACCGTGGGCCTGTATCCACATATCAGCAGCATGGTACCACATGGGCTTCATAACGCAAGGCGCCAAGCGGTGTGAACTCCACGTGTAGGCTTATGCATATCTTACAACCCATTACTAATCTGAACTGTATCTTGGATGGATGTGTTTTAATAAAGATCGTATCGGGCCCATCCAGGTACAGACTGATATTTTTAGGAGATGCTTGTACAAAGAATTTACATACCAATAGAAGCTAGTAGGACAGGAAATATGACCTCAGATGGCTCATGGGGGGGAAGGGGAGGAAGTCTGCTGACCTCAGATGGCTCATGGGGGGGAAGGGGAGGAAGTCTGCTGACCTCAGATGGCTCATGGGGGGGAAGGGGAGGAAGTCTGCTGACCTCAGAAGACTCATGGGGGAGGACCAGTGATAGATAATAGGAAAGGCTATGCTCCAATTGGAATGTACATCCTGTGTATAGGCACTCCCCATTGCATTGTTCGGTGGGAGGGGATTGACTTTATTCATGTGGGGGGCATGTGTGTATTTTTAATAAAACAGAGAGCTGGGTCTAAAATCAGCCCTTATGTGAGTTGCAACACCATCCTGAGAGTGTCGTTTGATCATTCTAGGGTAACGGAGCTCCAATTCTCCCACATCTCAACAGAACCAAAGTATTTGGATGGGCAGGAATCGTGTAGTTTAGCTGCAGTCGTGGTAAGCGAGATTCGCACAGCTTTATGGGGGATTTCTGCGCATCCAACTGCGAGTACTCACGGTAAGGAGAAATTCGTTAAAGCGAATTTCCAAGACAGTTTGGCGAGCCTGGTGGATACTAACGCGTATTATTGCATAGCTAACAAAGAACGAGGGGGGAATGAACTATCATGAACTAGCAAAAAGTATGCAGGCACATTTCAGGTCTCTCTGCCATTAAGAGGATCGCTTTTTGCGTGTTCGTGTGGCTGATTTCGCTCTCTGTTAGCTAACAAGAAATACCGCTTAACAAGGACCTCGTTTTTTGTCCTAAACTCTTGATTTGTGGGTGAAAGACAAGGGTTTGTCTCTGCGGAGAGCAGCAGAGGGGTGGGTTTGGTTGGCTGGATTTGGTCAAGTTTAAAAATCTTCCAACCAAAAATTAAGCGGGTATATGTTTTAGCGGGTAAAAGTTGTTGCATAGTGTTAGGTAAGTATTTGCGGGTTGTAGGTACTGTGGTGATTGCTCTACCCCCCTCCACGTGAGGTAATTATTACAGTGCTGAAAGGCTTAGGTTAATTGTTAACTGCTGTAAGATCTCTGTGTGTATGTAGTCTGTGCAATGTTTTGTGGTACTACTGCTCCCAGCAAGCATGCAGCAGTGGGTCCTTTCTGTTACATGTGCATGTTAGTGTGATATGTTGGTGTTTTATGTCCGTTCTGTGATTGTGCCAAAATTGTGTTGTATGTGTGCTGTATATTGTTGTGTAATTGTCCAGTGTATGTTCTGTCCAAAAGTCTGTATGTAAGAGGTTAGAGGCAATTTTGAGGCTAGAGTCTGCTGCCATGTGCTTCTCTGTGGGGGGCCATTCTAGTGTTACCATGTGCTTCCCTGTGGGGGGTAATTCTAGTATCTGCCATGTGCTCCTCTGTGGGGGGTCATCTTCTTGACTAACCACATGGACTCCTTTTGTTTGGTGGCCATTTTGTTAATGACCATGTGCTTTCCCTGTTGGTGGCCATTTTGTTGACTACCATATGTGCAGTAATCTCTATGCAATGTGTATGCAGCTTTCTATATGCATTTGACCCATATTGTGTTTTTAATCCAAATTTTTTACAGTTTCATTTGTTTGCTTTTAGCTTTAAATTTGCGTATTGCCAGCCAATTTAAAGTGTGTTAAGCAAGTTTTCCCTTCACGTGTTCCACATTTAGTGAGCGCAGTGAAGTCTGGGTTTTTGCACATAGATTTCTTGTATAGTGATTATGTTTTTCTTGTGTTTTTCCTGTTAAAAGTAGTTCCTTATTGTAAAGCGGGTTTGTTTTAAGCTGCTGTGTCACGTGTTTCGCGTCCAGCAGACTTTTTGTGTAAACGGTTTTAGGTGGTTGCAGCGAAGATTGCGTGTGTAACGTGGATCGTTTAGCGGTGCTGGTATGAGTGATTTTTGCGTCAGCAACAAGGTTACTTTTGGCGCAGTTTTTCGGTTTACCTCTGTGTAATTGTTTTTACTGTGAAACGTCCCGTGTTTTTCATAAGGATCCACTTTGTCCTTTTTAACAGTTTTTCAGGTTGAAAAAGGGTTTTTCTGTGTGTATTAGGAAAGTTTTTTTCTTTACACAAATTTCCTAAAGGTCAGTTAGTAGGTTTCTGCCCAACCAGTGACCCCTAAGTAACATCCAAGAACCCCTCTTTTTGTTTTGACTTGTGTTAGCTACTGTGTGCAGGGAGAGAAAAGCCACTTTCATCATTGTGCGGTGTGGCCTGCCAAACACAGTGGGTGATGAGAGCCACATAAATTACGCTGTGTGAGTGGGCGGTCCAGGGAAGTAACACTTAGCCTGGTTACCACAACCACTTCGGGTGGTCAGGATCACATAAATTGCGCTGTGGGAGTGGGAGGTGTGCTCTCAGTCTGACCGCCACTTGATGCGCTTCGGGTGATCGATAAGTATCACATAAATTACGCTGTGCTGGGAAAGTGGTGGAATCAGGCCTCTCGGTAGGATCCCACCGAGTGCTCCAGGGGGTAAACAGGTACCCGGACGCGGGATATATACCAGTGACTAGTCACGATGGGCAGTAGTCAGTCCATGAAGAGAGAGGGGGAAGCAGCCCTCTTCAGGGTAAGGACAGCTGCACAACTGATGAAGGTGAGTTTGGGGGGGAAGTCTACAGAACCCCTCAAAAGGTGGAATAAATGGTCGAAGGGTACCAGATGGGAAATTCCCCGGGAAGGTACATTTGACGCATGGAGGTGGGAAAAATTCATCTCTGAATTTGAACCACGGATGCAGGCGTCAGAACTAGAGATCGCACAGTTATGGCTTCACAGGTCAATCCGATTAGGGAGGCAGGGCATACATAAACTGGTGTCTGTCCGGAAGAACCAGGTGATGTATACCTGGCCTCCAGAGGGAATAAAACAGGAGGATCCAGTGTCAGAGGTGGAGGAAGCTCTTTCAGGGCTGACTCTACTAAGGCAGGCAGGATCAGGGTCTGCTGGGGTTCCCGAACAACCAACAGTGGCTGAGAGAAGTATAACTGCACCTGTCTCTTCTGTTAGTGACGTCACTCTTGACGTACCTTCCGTGTCTTCTGTATCTATGCCTCAGCCTCTACCTCTACCTCTCCCTTCTCCCTGCTTCACCCCAGCTCCTTCTGTTTCCAACTATGAAGCCTTCTCAACAACCGATTTGCAGACTATCTGTGAATCAAGGGGAATAGACACCCGGTTAAGAAACAGGGCGGATTGCATCAAAGCGCTACGAGCCACTGATCAGACCCCTGCCCCCCAGCTATACCCTGATCTGAGGGACCTCAAACCTGAAGGTGCAGTAAGCGAGGTGGTTAATCTAAGCCCACCGATGATGCTAGGTCAGCCCTTGCACTCTTCCCGGACCGAGGCCTATCCAGTCAGGGTGCAGCAATTTGAAGGTCCTCCCAATGCACAGGGGGAACGGACTTTAGGGGAACGGGTAGTTTGGCATGTCCCCTTCACCCTGGCAGAGATCCGCACTATTCTGGCTGAGCTCCCGGACTATCGAGTCAATCCGAGAGGATTTGCTCGAATGTTTGGACAAAACCAGTTCAGCTATGGTATGAGCGGGTCAGATTGTGCACAGATCCTACGGGCAAAGGTGGGCATGGAAGTGGCCAGTACAGTGATTGCAGGGTGCTCTATAACCACGCATGAGGAGATGACTTCAGGGGGCAAAGAGTTCTGTACACAGCTAAAGGCAAAGCTTCCAGAAATGTATGGTGCTACCTCTACTACGGACATGATGAAGCTCACCCAGGGTCCTAATGAGGAAAGCGCCTGCTTCTGGCGCCGTCTCAAGCAGACGGCACTGGATGCGGATCTGGAAGTTGGACCTGATGCTCCAACTGAAGGGGTAAAGGTGACCGCGACGCACATTCTGTTGCGGGCCAAATTTTTGGAAGGCATCGATACTAAAATTCGGGAAAGGCTGGTTCTGGCCCGACCCGAATATAATGAGATGTCTATCCCTGCTATCCTTTCCACTCTTGCGGCAATAGAGAGGGAAATGGATAGAAGAAAACAAGACAAGGCCAAAGTTCTTATGTCCCAGACCCCACACGAAAAACCAAGGGATCTGGGTCACAGGAAGGATAGGCCCCCACCCAGGTGCTTCCAGTGCCACCAAACGGGGCACATGAGGAGGAGCTGTCCCCAATTACCTAAAGGTCGGTGGCAGTTCATTCCTGATGAGTCCTCCGCCCCTATGACCACCATGGTAAGTAACTCCTATGAATTCTCATAGGAAGTTGACAAATCGGTGTCGGCCCAGATCCATCTTTTTCTAGAGGAATTAAAATATCCCCTCCCTTGCCTCACCGACACCGGTGCAGCAAGAACGGTCCTGCGAAAACAGGACATCCAAGGCAAGGTACCCCTCTCAGGGGAAAGCCCTCCTAACTCCTACTAACCTCTCTATCAAACGATGCACTATTCTTAACCCAGCTTCTCTTCTTCCTGTGTCGAAAGATGAGAAGGGGGGGAGGACAGCAATGACAGTGCTGAATTTTGCAACACGACTAACAATACTAACACCTCTTCTGCTAACATGTCTTCTTTGTCCACTACTAATCTCTCTTCCAAAGGACACGACTGCATTTCTTTGGTGGAACTGGAGTCAGCGGCGACACACCCCATATCACCCCGAGAGTAGCGGTAAGGTTGAACGTCTTCCGATACCCAAAAACCTTGGCCTGAGTGTCTCCCCATTGCCCCCTATTCCATCCGGAATGCCCCTCGGCAACCACATGGGCTGTCACCCTACGAGGTGTTGTTTGGGGGACCTCCCAAAACAGGGTTGTACTTTCCTCAACAGTTGTCGTCTTTGCATTCACAGCTTACAGGTTATGTGCAGTCTCTGCAACGGGAGCTGCAGAAGATACACCATCGGGTTCGCAAATCGCTCCCCGATCCAAATGCAATAACAGGTGTTCTTTCTATTGAGCCAGGTGATTGGGTCGTCCTAAAGAAACATCAAAGAACCGGACTCGAGCCACGGTTCACCGGACCATACCAAGTCCAGCTGACGACACCTACCTCACTCAAACTCGAGGGACGAGACAACTGGGTGCACGCAAGCCACTGCAAGAAGCTTTTCAGCTACACCAGAGAATGAGGGGTGTCATTTTCCTTTTTCTTTTTGTTTGTATGTCATACATGTGTGTGAACGGAGGAAAAGACGGCAGATACCCCAACCTTTTATTTAAAATGCACCTGCGTTTAGCCAGAACCGCCAATAAAACCAACTGTTGGGTATGCTCTAAGCCCCCGCCCAGTCATCACATGTCCGCAATGGCCGCTGTTCATGCCCTATATGACATCCGCGTCGGCATGAAAAAGCAAGGGACCCCTGGTCAGCCCCCACGTAGACATTTGGCGGTAGAACTTAATGACACATTTTTAGCAGGTAACATCAGTTTCAGCACCAATATTAGCTCTAGCTCCTGTAGGGCCCTCACCAGTCCATTATGGGTAACTGGGCAGCTAGGCAGCCCTCAGGTGTGCTTTAACATCAGCTTTGGCACAGGTAACAAGTTTGTTGGGACTACCACCTGCGAGGGAGGTATAACTGTCAATCTGACTAACCAGACTTCCCTTCTGAGTAACCACACTGACCGACCAGACCACGTGTGTTGGAAGGACGGATGTGATGTGCAGACTGAGGGAGCAATCCCCCAGTCTGTGCAACTGTTGCTCAGTGCCAGAGGCCGAACGAGGAACTCTTCCTGCTCTGCTCTGACAGGTCCATACTATTTTCTGTGTGGTTCGGCAGCCTATAGAACATTTCCCCAGAACGCGAAAGGTTCGTGTGCCCTCATAAAGCTAGTCCCCGCATCCTATGTAGTGATGGATCATGAAGAGTTGATGGTCCACAAGAAGGTAAGGATGGCAGGGAGAGTTCGCAGAGAGCTGTTCTCTGAGGGCGACCAGGCATGGGCTTGGTTCCCCTCATGGACAGGATGGGGAATAGAACTTATGAAGCGCCTGAACAATTTTTCTGTCATCGTGGATAGTATGTTTAACGAGACCGTAGAGGCTGTCAGAGAAATTGCCCAAGAACAACGGCAGATGGGAATTTTAGTGCTTCAGGAGAAGATGGCCCTTGATTATCTTTTAGCCGCCAAAGGGGGGTTCTGTGAGTTCATCGGAGAGGATTGTTGTACTTGGATAGAAGACACCGATGACAAGGTCCAGGCCCATATGGACAAAGTTAGTGAACTACAGGGAAAAGCTAGAGCTATAGCTAGTGAGGGTTGGAATCCGTTCAAGGGTTTGGGAGGATTGGGAGATTTCCTGTTCTCCATCGGATCTTGGTTGAAGGAAGTGGGAGTGTATATCCTGATGCTTCTCTTTTTCATCTGCCTTTTATATGCCGCGGTGAGATGTTCCTGTTGCCTCATCGACCGTGTAAACCAAGCTCGGGCAGACGACCACATCTCCATGCCCGCTCCTGGGATCCCACTCCAACCACTGATCGGAGGAAGACCTCACCAACCATCCACCTTCTCTACAGATTACGTCCTGGCTTCCCTCTAATTTATCTCTCTGAAGACCACATTCTCCAAGATCTTCAAGCAAGCTTCAGGCCTCATCATGGTTTGTGTCTGCGATTTGGAAAACCGTCTGGGTCGAGACCAGCCTTGTGTGACCCCGTCTGCAGGGGCAATTTGAGAATCTATTGCTGGATCTCCCCAGACCACCGTGGGATCACAAGCTTTATTCATACCACAAGTCTGTTTGTGGTTTTTTCAAGAGCCTTCCTGTAGTGAAGGTTCCAACGCTCTTGAGGATCATCGCTTCAATCAAGCCTGTTTGCGTCGAGTCTGCGTCGGGTCTTGTTGTTTCAGGTACCCCGTGGAGCTTTATTCTCAGGGACAACTACAGGAACTCTTTGAAGTTTGAGACTACACCCATCAAGCTGAAGAAGATCAAGAAGGGACACGAGGAGAATATGATAAAACAGGAGGGAATGTCATGGAAATTTTGTATTGTTGGTCGAACTTTAAATGTGTCATATATTCGTGTTATTCATATGTCTCTCGTGTGGCTTAATTAAAGCTCTGAAGGCTGCAATTGGGCCATGCGCATGTACAATGTATGTATTACAGTACTCAGCTTGGTAATGGATGAGATGGCAGATCTGCGCTTATAGACCGGCGTGTATACCACCACGGCATTCGATGCGAATGCTGCTGTCAGTAGACCGTGGGCCTGTATCCACATATCAGCAGCATGGTACCACATGGGCTTCATAACGCAAGGCGCCAAGCGGTGTGAACTCCACGTGTAGGCTTATGCATATCTTACAACCCATTACTAATCTGAACTGTATCTTGGATGGATGTGTTTTAATAAAGATCGTATCGGGCCCATCCAGGTACAGACTGATATTTTTAGGAGATGCTTGTACAAAGAATTTACATACCAATAGAAGCTAGTAGGACAGGAAATATGACCTCAGATGGCTCATGGGGGGGAAGGGGAGGAAGTCTGCTGACCTCAGATGGCTCATGGGGGGGAAGGGGAGGAAGTCTGCTGACCTCAGATGGCTCATGGGGGGGAAGGGGAGGAAGTCTGCTGACCTCAGAAGACTCATGGGGGAGGACCAGTGATAGATAATAGGAAAGGCTATGCTCCAATTGGAATGTACATCCTGTGTATAGGCACTCCCCATTGCATTGTTCGGTGGGAGGGGATTGACTTTATTCATGTGGGGGGCATGTGTGTATTTTTAATAAAACAGAGAGCTGGGTCTAAAATCAGCCCTTATGTGAGTTGCAACACCATCCTGAGAGTGTCGTTTGATCATTCTAGGGTAACGGAGCTCCAATTCTCCCACATCTCAACAGAACCAAAGTATTTGGATGGGCAGGAATCGTGTAGTTTAGCTGCAGTCGTGGTAAGCGAGATTCGCACAGCTTTATGGGGGATTTCTGCGCATCCAACTGCGAGTACTCACGGTAAGGAGAAATTCGTTAAAGCGAATTTCCAAGACACTAGGGGCCAAATCATGACTTCCAGGACTACTTGTTCTATTTTATGCTGACGACAGTGCCTAATGACATTGGCTGTATTTTTAGGGCAATGACCTGCTGTAGAATATATTTTGAGCAAATCACACGCCTCCCTGATGGTATGGCATGATGGACAGGTATCTGCAGGTATTTCTCAGCATTGAGGACATCAATGATCCTGCCCTTTTCCGCACTGCAGTTTCTAAGATTTCATGCATAGTTGAGTCATTTAGCCTTGTTTCCATGTCAGAGATATGGGTTTTTAGCTGCAATTATTCCATGAAGTCTACGTCTGGCCAGACTTCACCAGACAGTAGATGTACCTGGGTCCCACTGGTTTCCATCAGTTCTGTGTTGATGACACTGCTGGACAACTACCGATAGCGAAGGGAAGTAAGCATGATGTGTCTTTTCTTTGCTGCATTACGTTTCTGCCACATACCTGGTGGGAGACCGTGATGTGCTGAGGAAGACCTCTCTTACACTTCTGGCTTGGGACCCCTGATAGAGTAGACAGGTGGCACAGGAGCACAGAGTGGCATGAGTGCCTCTTGATCTTGCTACCAGCGGAGCCTGTGGGATGTCCAGGCCAAGCAGTGGGAAGCCGATGGTGCACTGCAGCTGATCAGATGAGCTGGTTAGTGACAGGTGAGAAGAGGGCAGAAGCTAAATGGCACTGGCAAAGCAGACAGGCGAGACATGGGCTAGTAGCAGGCAGATGATGAGCAGGCAATGGTAAGTGGTAGAAGACAGCATCCCTACATACAGCATGTATTTTTGGATATTGATAGTATTCATAGTGGTAGTTTATCATAAGGGTGGGTATGGTAGGTCAGTTTCAACGAGAGCAGAAAGTCTGCTCAAACCCTGTTTTTTGGCTCTCTGCCTTTCCTAAAGTGAACATATCATCTTGAAACAAAATGAAAAAACATGCAGCCTGGTAATAGATGATGTTTAATCCTTACTTGCCCCAAGCCACTGTTCTCTTTTTCAAGAAATACCGCTGGCTAAAGATTCCTGGTCCACAACTGTGCTGCATGGTCCCTTCTACATCATTACTGTGCCCTTTGATAATATAGGGGTTAGGGGGAAAGAAAACATTAAATTCTGAGTGGGATCAGGCATCTGACAATCTGGGAATTGAGAATAATCCTCAGTCAGCTGTATCTTGTAAGTACAGAGGAACATGGTGGTGTTGGCAGTGAAAAGATAAGTATTAAAAAGAAAAGTACAGCCAAAGCTCATTTGGCTGTGCTTCGCCTGTGGATAACAGGAGTGCAGTTTGTTCTGCACTCCTGTGACCCATTTTCAGCCAACAGCAGGATAAAATCCATTGTTGGCTGACATCACTCAGCTGGTCCAGGCTGGGGAAAGATCCCAACTCTAAAGTCCTTATCCACCCAGATCACTGGATGAGCAGCTGGCTCAGAGCCTCTCAACATACTGCTGAGAGCCCGAGCCAGCCCCTCTCACCCCCTCTACAGCCCAGTGCTCCAGTGAGTGCTGGGGGGCAGAGCAGAGAGCCAGATACTGACAGTCCCAGCTCTCTGCTCAGAGCAGAGGGAGAGAACTGAGAGATCAACAGTGTCTGATCACTCAGTTCTCACACTTAGAACTGACAGGGGACAAACGTAGCATCGGATGCTGCATCCACATAAGTAAGTATATGATTTATATATATATACATATAGATATATATAAAACTAAACTTCTCTTTAATCACCTTCCGCCTGCCCTATAGTACAAAGACGGGCGCAAGGTGGTTCTCTCGTTCTGATAGGACGTCATATGACATCCTACCATTCTCACTGCGCATGAGCGGCTCAGGGAGCGTGCAGCGTGGTGATCGCCGGTCCGCTGTCTCCCTCAGACACAGCGGATCACGGAAAGAGCTGAAGATGTCGGCTCGGTCATGTGATCAGCTGTGTCCAATCACAGCTGATCACATGTAAACACGGAAATATCGGTTATCGGCATTTCTCTCCTCTCGAGCTGTCACGCTGACAGCTCGAGAGGAGAGGAGAGCCGGTAATCGGCTTTCCGCGGAGGGGACATGTACACTGATCATCAGGGTACTGATGATCAGTGTGCCCTGATGATCAGTGTGGCCCCAGAAGTGCCACCTGTCAGTGCTCATCAGTGCCACGTGCCAGTGCCCATCAGTGCCACATCAATGCCACATATCAGTGCCCATCTGAGCTGCCTTTCAATGTCACCCATCAGTGCCAGTCAGTGCCACCTATCAATGCCAATCGGTGCCACCTATTAGTGCTGCCAATCAGTGCCACCTATCAGTGCCAGTCAGTGCCACCTAACAGTGCCAGTCAGTGCCGCCTAACAGTGCCAGTCAGTGCTGCCTAACAGTGCCAGTCAGTGCCACCTATCAGTGCTGCCTATCAGTGCCATATATCAGTGTCATGTATCAGTGCCATATATCAGTGCCATATATCAGTGTCATGTATCAGTGCCATGTATCAGTGCTGCCTTTCAGTGCCCATCAGTGATGCCTGTCAATGCCCATCAGTGCAACCTACCAGTGCCTCCTCATCAGTGCCACTTATCAGTGTCCATCAGTGCAGCCTATCAGTGCCTATCACTGCAGCCTCATTAGCGCACATCAGTGAAGGAGAAAAATCACTTATTTACAAACCTGTATAACAAAAACTAAGAAAAAATGTTTTTTTTTTCAAAATTTTCAGGGGTTTTTGGCTTGTTTAAGAAAAATAAAAATCCCAGAGGTGAATAAATACCACCAAAAGAAAGCTCTATCGGTCTCAAAAAAATGATAAAAATTTCATATGGGTACAATGTTGCATGACCGTGCAATTGTCATTCAAAGTGTGACAGTGCTGAAAGCTGGAAATTGGCCTAGGCAGGAAGGGGGTATAAGTGCCCTCTAGGCTAGTGGTTAAACAACTTCTGTGTTTCATCCCATGCCACTTTTACTCCCATTGGCTGTCCAAGACACTCCATCTAGTCCTTGTTACTCCAGCCTACTCCGAACATTTCCATATCTTGAAGCCACCTGACACAGTGGGGTTTATTTACTAAAGTTGGAGAGTCCAAAATCAGACTCCCTTCTGCATAGAAACCAATCAGCTTCCAGGTTTCATTGCCAAAGCTTCATTGAACAAGCTGAGGTTAGAAGCTGGTTGGTTTCTTTGCAGAAGGGAGTCTGATTTTGGACTCTCCAGCTTTAGTAAATAAACCCCAGTGTGTGAACTCTCCCCATCTGAGGTTGCTGGGGTGCATCAGTTCTGCAAATATAGCACTATGCCTTATGTCCCAAGAGCATCAAAGTACCAGTAGGCATAGTAGTTTTAAAGGAAAGAAGGCTCCTATAGGTGGAACCTCAGAAATGCCTTTCCATTTTGGCAAAAGAGAACCTGAAATGGTAACCCTACAGTGTGATTTCGTTTTTCACGCTTTTGAAAAACCTTTCTTGTGACATCCTTGCTATGATTTGCAGCAAGAATAGCCGTATTATTGGAAATTATGGAGTTGCACACCTAAATGCTTAGAAATGTACACAGAAAAAGTGTCTAAAGCAAAAACCCAGAAAATGTATATTAAAAATGCATTCATTTTTAGTGCAGAGCTGTGAATGAGCCATTAGCGTTAACTGAGGGGGCTGAGTTTATCACAGTGGTATTATCACCAGTTTGCATTAGCAGTTCACTGAAAGATTTTACATCTTACCCTACATAACTATTTAAATTCATATATTTACATTATATTTATATATACTGTATGTAGCACCATCCAGTGTGCTGCTAGAATAGTGTAGTGTATTGCAGGTAAAAGCATTGTGTATGACTCATGGTAACTGTGTGAGTCTGTGATTGAGGTTGGGTTATTGCAGGTCAGCTGGATGGCATAGCAGGTTGAATCTATCGCCTCTTCCTGACTCTGGAGGACCATAGAACCTTCCAAAAGTCAGTAAGCAGGAAGGGATGGAGACCTAATCTGCATGTTTATGAGAGTCTGGCCAATCCCAGGTTTGGAGGTCTAGGTAGAGTGGTGGACCGGTCCATATATATGGGAGAGTGAGGCTGACAGAGGAGTCATGTAGAAGATAGAGTGCTGAGGAGACTGTCCGTGCCTGGGAGGGGTCCCCTAGTTCTGGGGGGGGCTGCCTCTAGGCTGGGCTGGCTCTGGAGGATACATTCACCAGTGAGGTGTGAATGGGATGGAGACCTGGAGCAGTGGGGAGAAAGAGGACAGATTGAGTACATCAGACCTCCCTGGGATCTACAAGGAGAAAGACTGCCACATGTAGCAAGCTTTCAAAGGACAGCGCTTGGCTCACGCCTTTATCCTTGTTGTGGGAGATCTTCCAAGCAGCCTGGAGGGCTGTTAGTGTCTGCAGGCTATGGAGATGGGAGCAGCTCAGCAACAGGAGAGAAGATATCTCTGCATGTAGTTACAAGAAGTTAAGCTGATTTTTGAGAGGCTGATTGTTCCTTACCCATAAAGGGCTGTTGCTACTGATCTGCAAAGACTGATGGCTTTCATGGAAAAGAACAGTCTAAGATCTGTCTTTGTACATAGGAAGGAAGTTGATTCAAGCCAAACTGGGCATCCCATAATCCCTATTTCCCTATTCAAGTTAATTTCCCATAATATAATAACAAAACCAAGCCCACTAGCTGGTTACTGTCTCTTGGATGCAAGTCTGTGTGAAAGAAATACATGTTGCCTGGTTGTGCAGAGCTTGGTGGTACCCACAACACAGCAGCCCTCACAAGGGTAGCACTACACACACACACACACATATACAGTATATATATAAAATATATAAACACATTTACATTATGAATCGATCTATAGTATATTGACATTAATTAAGATGTCCAGATATACGATAGTCCTACTTCAATGGAACCTCCAATCAATGATGTTCAAGAGATTCAGACAAGTTCTGACCATTTTGTCCCTTTTCTCACTTAGCACTCTCCTCTCAGGTCAGCTAAACGTGTAGGTTTGCGCCCTAACCTGCACTTCAAATCATGCAAGACCAACTGTCTAATTTAGTCTTTTACCAGCCTTACTTTTGGATGTTGCCAATTTTGACATAAACACATTGGAGTTGATTTAATAAAACTGGAGAGTGCAAAATCTGGTGCAGCTGTTCATGGTAGCTTCCAGGTTTTCTTGTCAAAGCTTAATTGAACAAGCTGAAGTTGGAAGCTGATTGGCCACCATGCACAGCTGCACCAGATTTTGCACTCCCTAGTTTTAGTAAAACAAACCCTATGCTTGCAACTATAACATTTTGAAGAAGACTATTATTTACAAGAAAAAAAAAGCTTTTGGATCCACAAAGGCATTATCTAAATACCTCAAACAGCGCTCCATCCAATCAATGACCCTGATATACAGTATATTTGTATCTACCTTTCAGTTGAGAACAGTTCTAATATAGGTCATTGTGTAAGTCTGACTTTGTGTTTTTGCAATTCAAACTGTTAAAATGATAACAAAAGTTACATAATAGATTCATAACACTGGATCATGACTCAATATATATATATATAATATATGGACATATTAATAGCCTATTCCTATACAAAATACATCATAGAAGCAGCTGTGCTCCTACTTTGACTTCTCCCCTCTTTGCTCCTGTCCGTTTGTCACTTTTAATAAATTTCTTGGGGAGAGGATTGATTGTTTGTGTTGTCAGACAACATGTGGGACGCGTATGTTGTGCTGAAGGCAGTGTTCTAGGTGCTCTGAGGGTAATCGCCTAGGGAGGATCCTCAGTTGTTTAGGTCCAATGAAGAAAGCCTCTCTTGTCTAATTATAGTCCAACATGCTCCTTGCCACTTCCCAGCTCAGGGCAATTCCTTTGCAAACCTCTCCATGGCCACACACCAGACATGTCTATCTTGCTACGCTAACACCATAGTTACTTGTTGGGCTATACAGCTATGGAGGGATCCTGGGAATTGACTCTCTGGGATGCTGAGTAGAACATATATGATCCCCTTAACCTTGCTCTATTCCCACAAGGCTAGAAGTAATGGGATGCAGAATACTGCTTTGTAATTGCCCTCAGGCAGAGAAGGCTTGTAAAGCAACTCCCTCTCACTCCATACAAAATTAAATAAGAGCAAGATAAGTTTCTGTGCAGGCTTCACATTTTAAACTGATTCACGGAGAAAAAGCCTTTATATAATGTTATCCACTCTGTGTACAGTATTTGCATCTGAACTGGCCTTGTATCACCGGTTCAAAAGATTAGGTGACCCAGGCAAAAGGTGCCTACAGACATTAGATACATACAATCATTTTCATGAATGACCATGGTACAAATATGCTCATTCACATTTGTTTATGAATGGTTTGAGTTGTTTCCCATAGCTTACACTGTGTTTAAACATATTTTTCAGGCACGGCAACCCAGCCATGCTGCCAATGCTGATTTTTCAACTAAAGACATATGAAGCAAAAACCCTCTTAAGAGCTGCTGGATTTTTGGGGCCTCCTACCCTTTATTTAGTGATATGGCCTATAGCTGTCCCAAATCACTCAGTGATTTGCCAGTGGCAACTAAAAGATCGATATCCACTCTGTCAGTCTTCTTTTTGATATTTCATTGGCTCTGACATCTAGGGGATAGATGGCTGGGATTACAGGATACCCCAGAACAGCAGCAAACATTCTCTTCACTCTGTAGTATCTTCTAAATTGACTCACAGTATCTTTGTGCCTCTGTCACAAGCTAATGCTCATTGGGCAGGACAAATGAACAGCTACCTTTTAAAGGGTTAGTTCACCTTTCCAAAATACATTTCTATGCATTCCACCTTTTTTAGTATATTTGAAAGCAGTACTTGAGTTTTCAAAAAGATGCCTAATTTTCAAGGCACACTTATAGGCTGTGCATTGGCTCTCCCTAGCCTGTCCTTGAAAATCCTTGAGTGCCCCCACCACCACCAGGTATTGGACGCATCGCCTCATCAGCACAAGAATGAGCACTCTGGCTTGTTCAAAACCCACAAATGCGCAGAGAACTCTCTCTTCCTAATTTGCCTCTGAATTCAGGCTGCCATTAAGACAGGACAGGGAGGATAGCCCACTCTAGGAATTTTGAAAACAGGCTAAGAAGAAACTATAGAGGAAGATGAAAGAAAGAGCGCACAAACCTTGCGCATTACCTCAATAAATAGTGACTAATTTTATTAATAAGGAAATATACTCACAAAATGATTGTATAACAGGCATAAGTAACCATAATCCAAACAGCGTTACAGGTAAATCAAAAAGGGGGGGTATGAAGGCTAACGCGTTTCGAAGGGTGCTCCCTTCTTCATCAGAGCTGGGTTTGGCAGATAGAAACTTCAGTATGGCAGAATTCCCAAGGCAAGGAGATATTCAGCCACTGAGTGTCAGTACTGATTATGGTTACTTATGCCTGTTATACAATCATTTTGTGAGTATATTTCCTGATTAATAAAATTAGTCACTATTTATTGAGGTAATGCGCAAGGTTTGTGCGCTCTTTCTTTCATCTTCCTCTACAGTTTTATTAAGCTTCCCCAGCTTCATGATAGAGCTGCACAACCTCTGATCACCAGTGGATGAATACACAACACGCTGCTTGTCACTAACGCCTGTTTGATCTGAGTCCTTGAGCGCAGGAGATAATGGATCTAAGAAGAAACTATGCAAGGCCTGCAGGCATGCCATGGAAATTAAGCATCCTATTAAAAACCAATCAGTCGATGTTCTGATGTCCTGTGCTTAGAGGAAACCCAACGAACACCAAAAACTATACCTATAGCTCAGGATAACTGCAAGGGTAAACAGCAGCAGTTGACCCACCCAATTAGTCCCTATACCACATATAAACTGGAGCTGTGCATACATTTTATAAAATGGACTTCTTTCCTCAGCCTGATTATAGCCATATGTTTATGGCTGACACAAACGCAGATGGAGTCCTGCAAAATGTGGTCAGACCAATGTACACAAATGTGGCCACTATAATATGTGGGCCAAGGTCCTGATTTGGACTAACCCTAACAGATCATGGGGTGGGGTTTCTCTTAATTTCAGAAGGGCACTGAGAAGATACTGCCAGTCAAAAGGTCATCCCAAAAGGCAACAGCATGAAGTGAAAAGTGTAAATTTGTATTCACTAAATCAGTCCATTGCAGAACAAAGGAAGTCTTAAAAACCTAAGCCTAGGCTAATGGCCAACAACCCCCCTTCACTCTTGATTAGGATAACCTATTTAGCATGCTGTATATTACAGTACTTAAAAAGAACACAATTTATATAAGTAGCACCCTCTTAGGTAGGAGCTAGAATTAGATAGATAGGATTAGTTATGTTTGTGATAGGTAAGCCTAGTTGTCACTCTGTAGGCAGATAAAAGCATAGTTAGCTCACTGTACTGAGTGAGCTGTGATCATTTAGTTAGGTCTGCTCTATGTGCTCAGATGCTGCTAGTCAGCCTAGTTTCCTCTGTATCCAGTAGACTGCAGAAGTTTCTGGATGATAGGTGTGGAGCTATGCACATAGCAGCACGAATATTGATACAGCCTCAGCTTATCTCAGAGAGATGGGCTCCAAGGCATGCTGGGTAACTTTATATATTCAGTGAGCATACAGAGCCCTAGGTCTTTCCTGGCTAGGATTGGCCAAGCCTGAGAGAGGGCACTTTTCCCTCCCAGGCAGCTGCAGCCGTAGACCTCAGGAGGGCTGCCTGAGGGCCTGAATAGCTGAAACCTGGGTTCTGCTATGTTGACTTAGGTGCTGTCTCCTGGGGATCTGCTCTGGTATCACGGAGGAAGGTATCCTGTTGCTCTTGGGCCTTGTGAGTACAGACATCCCTAAGGCTCTTAGAGACTGTGCGCTGTTTAACCCACTCTGGTGCTACGAAGTCAGCTGTGAGTTTAGCAAAGTGAATACCAGCTGGTGATGCAAAGAGCTTTGTCCACCTGCCCACTAATACTTAAACAGAGGTGAAACAGAGCTACTACTTCCTTAATCATCCACAGCTTGCAGACACAGGCTTCCAGCTAGAAAGGTCTGTGTTAACCTCCAATCTTCAAGCAACGTATAAGGAAAGCTGGTGCTCCAGTGCAATGGCTTTAATCAAATGCTCGAAGATCAAAGCTGATGAAGCCGACATCCAGTTTAGGAATGCAAAGGGAGTATAGCCAAAAAGAGGGAGCTTTGAAAATCAGACAAAGGCTAAGACAGGTGAAACAGAACTACTACTTCCTTAATCATCCACAGTTGCAGACAGGAGCTTGCAGCTAGGAAGGTCTCTGTTAAGCCCCATGTACACGGGACACTTCTGAACGATGGAAACTGACTGCTGGGAAAACATAGGTTAAAAAATGTCTGTTTAGCCGAGTTTGCATACCGTGTTAATGCGCGTTTATGAGCATTTGTGTTTAGAAGCGTTTTTTTAAGATAACCTCAGAAGACCTTCCAAAATGCCCAGAAAACACTGAAAAACAGTAAAAATTTCAGACATTTTGAGAGAAATAGAGAGAGCAGAAGCAGAGAGAGCAGTCTTTCTTGAGATTAGCTGTCTTTCTTTTTTTTTCTTTTCTTTTTTTTGTGTGGTGTTTGTATGTGTTCCAACTCATTTATGTGCAGAAATTATTGCAGCAGTGTCTAACATATTTTTTTCATGCAAAACCTCAAAGTATGGTATGCCAGGTCCATTTGAGTACCGGGAAAACGCTTTGCATGCATTTTTCATGATGAAAAAAGGCTGTGGACAGCATCTGGAAATGGAAGTTAAAAAAAAAATTTCAAACGCAAACTCCTATAAATGCATTTAGCCACGTTTACAAGCATTTTTGCGTTTGAAACGTTGATAAAATCTACTGCTGAATGCACGTTTTCTGCGCTCAAAAAAACGACTGTAAACTCAACTGCCTGTAAACAACGATTTGTACATGGACACATAGGAAAACATTAGGGTGAGTTCAGGGGCTGCTGAAAAAAAAATGATGAACAGCTCCGAAACGTGAGTTTATCAGCTGCAGTGTACATGAGCCCTTAACCTCCAATCTTCAATCGAAGTATAAAGAAAACTGGCGTTTCCTCCTATTTGGCTATACTCCCTTTGCATTCCTAAAATGAACGTCGGCTTCATCAGCTTTGCTCCTAAAGCATTTGTCTATATCTGTTGCACTGGAACGCCAGCTTTCCTTATACAATACTTAAAGGGACACTGCTCTGGGGCGCTAAATAAATTACTGCTTTTACTGCTACTATTTGTTGCTACTGCTTAAAGCTGACGTCTACTGGTTGATCTAAGCATGGACTCTGCTGAAAGTTACTTTCTACTGCCACTATAATCTGCAGCAAATAGCTCAATTCACACTTTTGTATTTGTCACACAGCTTGTTGCTTTCTGTTGACCTGCAAATCTAACCACATTTTATTTATTTATGGTGCTTATATAGCTCCATAAATTTACGCAGTGCTTTACATATATATTGAGCATTCACATCAGTTCCTAACCCTCAAGGGGCGTACAATTTAAGGTCCCTTACGTACATTCATACATACACATACTAGGGCCAATTTAGACAGGATCCAATTGACCTACCAGCATGTCTTTGGAGTGTTAGAGGAAACCGGAGTACCTGGAGGAAACCCACGCAGGCACAGGGAGAACATGCAAACTCCAGGCAGATGGTGTCGTGGTTGGGATTTGAACCAATGTACTGACAGGTGGAAGTGCTATCCATTTAGCTACTGTGCTGCTCTATATCTAAAGTGTTTGGGCCGTGTCTGTCCCAGATATCAAAAATGGATGCTGTATTTACACTAACCTAAAGTAATATTAAACCCTCTGTGTTTTTCAGTTTGAGAACAATAAAATAAGCATTCCCCAGTAAACCATGTGTTAGGCCACACTGGAGGTTTTTAACGCTGTGCCTTGGGACATCTGGCGTGTTAGCCTATGTGTCCATGCACACATAGGTGTTTAGAGGCAAAAAAAACCCACTGTGAAAAACATAAACATGTAAATTCCAGTGATAAAATAAACAAAACATAAATCAATTCAAGCACAGCTAAAAGCGGAGCTCCACCCAAAAGGGGAAGTTCCCCTTTAAAGACTGGTCCCCCACTCCCCATTAAGGATTGGCACCTTTGGGGAGCGGGGGGGGAGCTGGTACCCAAAATTGACAGGTACTCGCTCCCACTTCTGCTGCAATCACCTAGGCGATGGGAAGCGGAAGGAGTCCTCCCTCCCCGTAGTCTTCTGGGACATGTGACAGGTCCCAGGAGACTACAGGATCATTCATGAAGCGCAGCGCTACTCCCGCATGCGCAGTGACCACCCGGCTGAGAAGTCACAAGCTGTCACAGCCAGGTGCCCACACTGAAGATGCCGGAGCCTGGAACACCAGATGGCTGGTGAAACAGGCTGCAGGGAGGACACTGCGGGATCATGGGACACGTGAGTGGCTGTTTTTAAAAAGTTAGCAGCTACAGTTTTTGTATTAGCCAGCTGTTAATTTATAGTATTAGCCAGCTGTTGCTACCACCGATTTTGTATTCCTGTAATAAATATCAGGGATGGTGTTGCGCTGCTGATAATGAAAATAAAAACTATTACATTTGTTTGAGTAAATGTTTATGTAAAGGTGAGTATAGCAAAAACCAATCTGTTCAAGTGCTTATACAGACATAACAAAGGCTCCATGCACACTAGCATTTTTTTAAGTTCCTAGAAGCAGGGCCAGTGCTTCCACTAGGCAAACTAAGCAGCTGCCTAGGGCACACTGCCACCTAGGGGTACCTTGGTGCAGCACAGGCTGGTACTCTCTCTATGTGGGACGCTACCACATCATGAATGATCCTTCAGTTGAGAGGGGCGGCAGAGTGGAGGAAGACAGGACAGAGGAAGATGATGGGTGTCTGGGGCCAATGTAGCAGCTAAGCTGCAGCTCCTTCCAGTGTTCCTCTCAGACTCAGTTCCTTACTGAAAGCTGGCTAGCAGCTGCTTATCGCTGTGGAGTTCCAGCCCTTCTCTTCCTAGTCATCAGCACAGGCGGAGCTGAACTTGCGGAGGAAGGTAATGTCTGACATTTAGCAGTTTCATGTTTTATTGATTTAATATTTTCTACTATTTTTAATTATTTTTTTTTGGGGGGGGGAGCTGTTCTTGTATAGGGTGCAAAATAGTCTAGCACCGGACCTGCCTAGAAGCTTAAAGGATAAGTTCACTTCAATTGATCTGTGGTGAAAAGCAGCACATACTACACACGTTAACACATGTTGGGTACTCAGTTAACCCCTTGATTACCCCAAGATGTTAATCCCTTCCCAGCCAGTATCATTAGTACAGTGACAGTGTATATTATTAGCACTGATCACTGCATTAGTGTCAGTTATTCAGTTCCTGTAAAGTGTCAGTGTTAGATTGCCCGCTGCACACACAGTCCCACTATAAGTCGCTGATCTCCTCCATTACTAGTTTTAAAATAAAAAAAATTCCAATATGTGTATCATAGTTTGTAGACGCTATAACTTTCACGCAAACCAATTAACATTCACTTATTGGGATTTTGTTTTTGGCTAAAGACATGTCACAGAATACATTTTGGCCTGAATATTTTGAAGAAACTTGATTTTTTAAATTTTTTTATTGGATATGTTTTAATAGCAGGAAATAAAAAAATATTGTGGGTTTTTTTTCACAATTTTCAGTATTTTTTTTGTTTATATAATAAAAAATAAAAAACCCAGTGGCGATCAAATATCACAAAAAGAAAGCTCTATTTGTGCAAAAAAAATAAATACATACAGTGTTGCATGACCACACAAATGCCAGTTAAAGTTGCACAGTACCGAATAGCAAAAAAATGCCCCCCCTGCCTCCAGAGGGCAAGGGGTTAATATCTATACACCGTATACCTAGGCACATTCACCGGTAAAGGGGATAAAATCTTTCCAGAGCTCAAGTGGATTAATCCAGTAATTTAACCTCTTCCCACCATAGTCTGGTTTATTAACATTCCCTGGCATAAAACCGCACAGTTATGATAATAACTGTTCTCCCTTTTGAGAGCCAGCAGCTTACGATTCATATGTTTTAATCTGACTGACCGACAGGATCCAGTCAGACTGGTTCCCATCACTATGTCAGGTTTTGATATAGGGACCACATGTAGGCTGGAGCCTTCTTTGATAAGTTTTGAAAGCCTGCAAGTAAACTCTGCCACAAGGCAACATTGTTCATCAGCAATGCCATTTATTTCAAAATGTACTGACAGATACAGTTGCATTATTTAAAAAAAATGATTTAAAGGATAAGTCCACAATTTGTAACATGTTACATGGTACACCCATATTCAGGGTGTAACATGTTACAGATGCACTGGCTTCCACTCCCCACCGATCCCCAGTCTTGATAGCTAGCAGGGGATCTTCTTCCCTTGCTGACTGTCACAATCTGAAAAAAATGCAGCAGTGCGGTGTTAACCTCAGTGGCGCCAATCATTCACAGTATTCTGTGAATGTGAAAACTACAAGTACTGACAGCCTTTGTGACTGTCGTCTTGTAGCTGCTGAGCTGTAGTTCATTGTAGTTCATTGAGTGCCCATATCGGAGATACAGGCAGACAACAGGACCGTGGCATTTACACCCGCAATCTGCTGAATGTGGGTGCAAAGCTTTACAGGCTCCTAGCAAAAAAATAGTAAATGCATATTTTTTACCAGCAAAAAATGTAAATGTTTTTGTTTGTTTAGTTGAACATATCCTTTAAAAAATATAAAAAGAAAAAATACATATTTGCATTTTTGCACATTTGTTAGCCTAAAATATAAACTTAACATGTTTTTTTTTATAAAATCGTATTCCACATACAATCTTAATTTGTCCTAAAAAAAAATAACATACAGCTATATATACTGTATATAGTAGGTATAAGTAGGTATGCAAATTAGTGATTGAGGTATCAACAGATGCTGACACTGCTACAGTTGATGTGGACAACTAGACATCAATGACCTCTAGCCATCAAAGGGAACCAATATAAGTCTTTTAGCCCTACAGACCAGAAAAAAAAACAGCGAAAGCAGCATCCTGCTATATATTGCACTGATGTAAAAAGCATGACATGAGGAACATAAAAGTTGCTATTCAATGGTGAGATTCTTGAAATGCAATTTGCAGTCTCTGCAGAGTGATCAATGTGAGGTTTCAGTGATATGTCATGGAAAATAGACAAGATACAATCAGGTTTTCTATTCATATCCCCCAGGTTATATGTAATGCAAAGGTGATAATGCAATGTGGATAACTTGTCACAGTCAGCACCGCGCTATAGAATATCTGCAATTATAAGGGACAATGTGGTGTGCTAATGACTTGATGCCAGAACAAGAACATTACAATCCATTTTAAAAAGCAATTCGCAAGGAACGAACTATGCACTGTTCTTTACCTACAATAGGTACAGTTGTGTCCAAAATTATTCAACCCCCAATGCTGTAAAGGGGTTTAGGGACTATAGTGTACATTTGGAATTGTATTCAGAATCAAATCCTACAAGGACGTTGTAACTACCCAAATGCAACTAAAATGACATCAATTGTTTATGTAATACAGTAGTAAATGGTTCTTATGTGGTTTCTTCATTGCCACAATTATTCAACCCCTTAAAGACTACCACTCTGAAGAACAGAGGTTCATACAGGTGCTTTCCATCAGGTATTGAAAACACCTGTGGATGTCACCGAGCAGCAATCAAGCATAATAAGCACCAATTAGGCAGCTTTAAAATGACTGTGATACTCAGCTCCTTCTAGACATTTACTGGTGTGGTTACAAACATGGTGAAGGCAAGAGAATGGTCCAGGAAGACAAGAGAAGAGGTGATTTCTCTTCACAGGAAGGGCAATGGCTATAAGAAGATTGCAAAGATGTTAAACATACCAAGAGACACCTTAGGAAGCATCATTCGCAAATTCAAGGCAAAGGGCACTGTTGAAACGCTACCTGGTCGTGGCAGAAAGAAGATGCTGACTTCGACTGCTGTGCGCTACCTGAAGCGTAGAGTGGAGAGAAGTCCCCGTGTGACTGCTGAGGAACTGAGAAAAGATTTGTCAGATGTGGGTACAGAAGTTTCAGCCCAGACAATAAGACGCACACTGCGTAATGAAGGCCTCCGTGCCAGAACTCCCAGGCGTACCCCCTTGCTGTCTCCAAAGAATAAGAAGAGTCGACTGCAGTATGCCAAAAGCCATGTGGACAAACCACAAAAGTTGTGGGATAGTGTTCTGTGGACTGATGAAACAAAATTAGAACTGTTTGGGCCCATGGATCAACGCTATGTTTGGAGGAGGAAGAACAAGGCCTATGATGAAAAGAACACCTTGCCTACTGTGAAGCATGGTGGAGGGTCAATCATGCTTTGGGGCTGTTTTGCTTCTGCAGGTACAGGGAAGCTTCAGCGTGTGCAAGGTACCATGAATTCTCTTCAGTACCAGGAGATATTGGATGGAAACGTGATGCAGTCCGTCACACACCTGAGGCTTGGGAGACGTTGGACCTTTCAACAGGACAATGATCCCAAGCATACCTCCAAGTCCACTAGAGCATGGTTGCAGAGGAAAGGCTGGAACATTTTGGAGTGGCCATCGCAGTCACCAGACTTAAATCCGATTGAGAACCTCTGGTGGGACTTAAAGAAAGCAGTTGCAGTGCGCAAGCCTAAGAATGTGACTGAACTGGAGGCCTTTGCCCATGAAGAATGGGCGAAGATACCCGTAGATCGCTGCAAGACACTTGTGTCAAGCTATGCTTCACGTTTAAAAGCTGTTATAACTGTAAAAGGATGCTGTACTAAGTACTAAGATTGAATGTCACTTGGGGGTTGAATAAAACTGATAATGCTGTGAGCACAGAAAAGACATTTGTGGTTATTTCATTATAACTGTTATGTTATATTTGTCTGACCTACAAGTGCCTCTTTAATGTAAATGTAAGCAAGATGACTGAATGATCAAAAGCAATGTCAAACTGGCCAAAACACTCAATTTCAGTGGGGGTTGAATAATTTTGGACACAACTGTATGTTGAAGAGATAGAAAGCAAAAGTAAACAAAATACTGCCATTCACGACTGTCAATTTGATTCAGGATAAAGGTTAAAAGAGAAGTAAGACCAAAACTCGATTAGCCCTACTTCTCCTGTGGGTCACAGGAGTGCACTTTATTCTGCACTCCTGTGATCATATTCAGCCCACTGTTGGCTGACGTCACTGAGCTGGTCCAGGCTCTGGAGAAATCCTCACTTTAAAGCTGGGATCCACCCAGATGCCTAGACTAGTAGCTGGCTCAGGCTCTCAGTGGCTTCTGCCCCCTCCACAGCCCAGCACCCCAGTGAGCACTGGAGGGACAGAGCTGAGAGCAGTGACTGTCTGTCTCTGCTCACTGAAGCCTGAGAACTGAGCAATCGGTGGTCTTTGATCGCTCAGTTCTCAATCTAGAGAAGGTGGGGGACAGATGCTTCATCCACTAGGTGAGTATAAATGTTTGGTTTTTAAAGCAAGCTTCTTTTTTAAAAGTGACAGAAGTCACTAAACAAAAAGCCATGTTTAGCCGTGGATTTTGGATATAATCTATTCATCTTCCTGCTGCAATGTCCCTCATGGTGGTTACCCTGAAATCAACATGGAGGAAACTTTGCAACTTGTTGAGAAATCTTGCAGTACCTTAAAAAACTGGATTTGCGCATTGCCACTTCCTAGCAGTGCAGAAACCGCCTAATCATTGCAAGTATTACTTACTATTATGAGGTCATTTATGGCCAACGTTCCTTATCCTCTCTGTCTCTGTGTGTATGTGCCATGTAGATCTGACTGGATGAAGCAAAAATCCTTTGTTAAATGATAATTTCAACTTTGGAACATGTTACATGTTCCACCTGTTTTTAGGGTGTAACATGTAACATGTTCCCATAGCTGCAGCAGGCCCCCCACCATCCTGACAGATAGTACAGGGAGAAGTTTCCCCGTACTATCTGTCAGATTTGAAAAGCGCGTGGCTGTGCGGGGCTCCGGCAGGCTTAGCGGTAGGTAGTTCATTGAAGCTTCCTGTCAAAATATCTGCTTGACCGCACATCCCGTACAGCAAGCAGATATACTGACGGGTCTGCAGTAAACTTGCATGGTATCAGCCATATACTGATTGCTCGTGCAATGCTTTCTGGGCTCCTTTGGACAAAAATAATAAATGCACATTTTTTTACCTGCAGCATTTTTACCCAAAAGGTGAACTTATCCTTTAATTCACAATTTGCAATAGTGAAGGACTCATTCACACTGGCAGTATTGGGCTGCATTGGCCAAAGCTGCCCAACACAGTCCCAGTGTCCAAATTCACACTAAAGGGCTACACTGAATAAAAACAGGACATGTTCTATTTTTTGCACAACACATTCCCACTTGCTGTAACATATCAAAGGTGTCACAGCTCAAAGAATAAAAGTATTAAGAAAAAAAAAAAAGAAACAAAAGGCATACACTGCAATATAAAAACACACTGCAGCACTTGGCAGTACATGCAGGGCTTGTGCTTTCAGCACAGGAAGATTTTTACATAGAGCCACACACATACACACACATTAAAGCAAAGACACATCAAATTTCATCATAAATTTACACCAAATGTATCCTGCTACATAGCAGTATACATTTTGGTGTAAATTTATGACGAAATGTGATTTTTTTAATTTTTCACTGGACATGTTTAATAGCAAAAAGTCAAAAATATGTTTTTCTCAAAATTGTCGGTCTTTTTTTGTTTATAGCGCAAAAAATAAAATATGCACAGGCGATCAAATACCACTTAAAGAAAGCACAATTTCTGGGGAAAAAAAGGGATGTAAATGTAATTTGGGTGCAGCGTTGCATGACCGCGCAATTGTCAGTTAAAATAACGCAGTGCTGTAATGCAAAAGATGGCCTGGTCAGGAAGGAGGGTAAATCCTCAGGAGGGCAAATGCATATATATATATATATATATATATATATATATATATATATATATATATATATAGCAGGATACATTTGGTGTAAATTTATGATGAAATTTGATGTGTCTTTGCTAAACAAAATCCCAATATGTGTAAATTAATTGGTTTACGTGAAAGTTATAACGTATACAAATGGCGGTATAGATACTGGAATTTTCTTTAATTTTTACTAGTAATGGTGGCAGTCACCGACTTATAACAGGACTGCGGTGGACATTCTGACACTGGGGGGAACTGACTTGGTGTCACTGACATCCCCAGTCACACCAATACAGTTATCAGTGCTAAAAAAACGCACTGACAATGTACTAATGGCATACCAAGGGTTAACTGTGTGCTGGGAGTGTTTTACTATGGGGCCGTGTCAGTGTGCTTTACTGTAATCACATTGCTGTGGATGGCTCTGCTGTGCACAGCCATCCAGAGCAGTGTGCCCGAGCTGACAGGGAGGAGGACTGCTCCATGTCAAAAATCTTCGGAAATCACCGGGGCTCGCGTGTGCCCCTACCCGGAAATGCAAAATTACGTGTGTGTGTGTCTATATATATATATGTGATTATTTCTGCTATAGGGTGGATGGGAAGCAGTTAAAGTCCACCCATTGAGAGGTCACATATATATGTACCTCCAGCAGGAAGGGGTTAAAATCCATTTAATTATAATAAATTTAAACAAACATTCATTTCAGGTGTAATTCTTTGTTCTGATTGTAGTATATTTTAATATACTGTAGAAATAAAAATAAAAATGAAGCTTAATGCACAAGGGAATATGGGAATGTGGATGAGGTAAGGATCAGAAAACCTGCAAGTACACTAGATCTCCAACTCTGAAATAAGCAATATTCTCTTTTAGATCTCACTAAAGTTTGTGGCAGGGCTGTAGTCAGCTTAGACTGATTATACAGTTTATTTAGCTTTCTCCTGATCTCAGTTGGGTTGTGCATTTCTCACTGTCACCAGTAGGTGTCACTGGTGCCACAGGTCATAGAATGAGATTGCACAAATAGACTTTGAATATTCATACAGTCAGGTCCATAAATATTGGGACATCGACACAATTCTAACATTTTTGGCTCTATACACCACCACAATGGATTTGAAATGAAACGAACAGGATGTGCTTTAACTGCAGACTGTCAGCTTTAATTTGAGGGTATTTACATCCAAATCAGGTGAACGATGTAGGACTTACAACAGTTTGAATATGTGCCTCCCACTTGTTAAGGGACCAAAAGTAATGGGACAATTGGCTTCTCAGCTGTTCCATGGCCAGGTGTGTGTTATTCCCTCATTATCCCAATTACAATGAGCAGATAAAAGGTCCAGAGTTCATTTCAAGTGTGCTATTTGCATTTGGAATCTGTTGCTGTCAACTCTCAAGATGAGATCCAAAGAGCTGTCACTATCAGTGAAGCAAGCCATCATTAGGCTGAAAAAACAAAACAAACCCACCAGAGAGAGAGCAAAAACATTGTCCCAATATTTATGGACCTGACTGTATTTCTTTCAGTCAGCCCCTGTAGGAGGTTCTATGCTGGTGCGTGCTGGGAGAGGACTTAAATATTTGGGCAGGCCCTTAGTTCGCTCTTTTGCTTCTGGCCGAGGCCTGAGGAGGTGCTGCTGATGAGAACTCCATTCTAGGCCCAGAAGCCTGTCTGGGCCTACCTGCTTTGAAGTGGTCCTGAGGCTGATCTGCTCGAGGTGGAAGAAGCTGAGCAAAAGTGAAGTGCTGGAGAGAGCTAGGTTGAAGGCTGGTCTCTCAGAAGGGCCTGGTGACTCGCTTGAAGGACGCACTAGACTCTGAAAACGTGCTTGCAGTTTTGCCAGATCAGCTTAAGGGTTCTGACACTGTGAAACCGGTTTTTGTTCTGGATCCAAGGAGTTTCTAAGTGATCTGTGTGGCATCTGTAACCCCTAACCCTCTCCTTCCACTTCCTTTCAAGTTCAACATTAAAGCTTTGAAAAAGCCCTAAAGTGACTGGCGCCCAACTTCTGTTCTAATCTCCCCTTTTTAGACAGTGAGTCAGGGGGGTGCTACACTACAAAATCACAAATTGTGCAGACTGAACTCTTTCAGAACTCTGACTCCTTGGTAATTGAGTCTCAAGCGGTGTCTGAATCTTCATTTCCAGGAAAGGACAGCATGCAAAGTGTTCAGATTATTCCCACACAACTACTGTATATCTCATCACATGTCCGTATGTGGGAAACAGTTACAGCTTTTCTTCCCTTAGGCCTCACTTCTCTACCTGCCTACAGCTTCAGAAGTTCCTCCAAGGAGGGGCAATCCCTGCATCCTTCCACGTGCCTAGTAGAGCCTAACCTCTAGGATGACATCCTTACATGGCAAAAACCCAGGAGGGAAGAAACAGATCAGGAAGTGGCTCAGATAGTTAGTTCTCCCAGCATGCCACAGCTGGTTCCCCCAAGCCCACTGATTGACCAGGCTATCAAAATCCATAACACAAAATAATATTGCAAAATGCTACATTCCTACACACTAATGTTGCATTTTTCTTTTGAAATGTATTGATGTACGGTAAAAAGGTTGCATGATGCACTTAAATAAATGTTCCATGTATGTTTATATCTGAGATCAAACACTGCAGACCACCCCCCCCCCCCTGGTTGTAGGGCACTCAGCTGTCAACATATACTGATGTTGAGGAAGTGTACAAACTAAAACTAAAAACTGTGTTAATAAGAGCGATGTTTATTGAAGGGGTAATTCTACCGTATGACACCTCCAGAAATGTAATTTTCTACTTGTGTGATTGACTCACTGATTTTACCAGAAGTCTGCATTAAGATACAAGTCAGATTTTAGGCATCCTCTGCAACAAACATTTCATTTTTGTTGAGATACTCTCAAAGGGATAATAATTTCTTAAAGGATTCAGACACTGCCATTTTTTTAATTAGAACTTTGCAAGTGCATCAGATGAATTGGTTATTAAAAATGTTACTCCCATTCAGATTCACTTTGCACATTGATAAACAAACAGCTATTTCTTCAGAGCAATAAAAGGTAGGACTCTACAAAATTTGTTAAAATTCTTTTAATGCACATTGACCACCCGGGGGATTTTTTTTTTTTATTAAAAAATGGAGTTACCCTTTGACTTTGGACTATTACATAATCACTTTTCTGAGAAGCTATTTTTGCAGGCACCTCTGCTACCACACAGCCTTTAAAGTGTTACTAAACCCACAACAGTTAAATCAGTAAAGGAAAGTATGATTCAACAGACCAGGCCACCTTCTTCCATTTCTCCGTGGTACAGTTCTGATGCTCACATACCCATTGTAGGCACTTTTGGCTGTGGACACAGCACGGGCCCCCTGACCGGTCTGCTGCTACGCTGCCCATACACAACAAACTGCGATGCCCATTTTTTCTGCTTTCAACACATCAGCTTCAGGGACAACATATTTACTTGCTGCCTGATATATCCCACTGACTTTCAGATGCCATTGTAATGAGATAATCAATATTATTCACCTAATCTGTCAATGATCATAAAGTTATGGTTGATCGGAGTATTTCGAGTCATGATTGCAAAGCTTGCCTTACCCTTATTTCTGATGTGACTGTTTCCTTTTCAAAGCTTAGAGTGTTACTAAGCCCACAACAGTACAATCAGTCTGTATATGCAGTAAAGCATGTTTGTTATACTGACTGTGGAATCTAAGGGGTTAATCCTCTGCATTGTATAAAAAGGCTCTTTGATGGAAGCATGTTTCCCTGCACCATAAGAATGACACATCACTAATAAGACTGCTCCATCATTATTATCCTGAGCACCTGGAAAAGTGTTGGCAAACCATATTTAGGCATATGTGCCTAAACTTTTGCAATTGCTAGAGCTAATAGATATCCATGAATGTTATGTGTGCAGCTTGGTACAGGATTGAGCTAATATATTTGAAGCTGATACACATATCCATATATTGATCCCCGTTGTGGACCGAGTATCTTTGTGTGTCATTTTTTGCAAGAAATATGGACACATCATGAATGACTGCTGGAGGCTATGTATCTATAATGTCCATCAGAGAAACTTGAGTTTTAAGTATACCTAGTGGAGTTGTCTAAAACACAATGAGTGTGAGCTCTGGATTGACTATTACATTATTAAATTGATATACACAGAACTGACAACCCTGAAATTAATTATAAAATATTTGGGAGAATTTGGCCATATTTAATTGGATTGTTACAAAGGATGATTTTCTTCTGTATTACAGTAGATTTGATGAAATAAAGAAATAGCTAATGACCACATAGGGACATTATTATTATTATTAGCATTAAAAATATTTTAACTAACTATATTATATTATTATAGTTCTATATTAGGACATTTTGTTGTGTATTGTGTACTGTTACTGTTACATATTGCTGATAAGGCTCTAATAGTTATTATGTTTTTATAAATTAATGAAAAAAAAAGTGTTTGAAATGCACCATCCCAGTAGTTGACATGTTTGTAATATCAAGTTAGCGGGTAACAAAAATACAAATAATAAAAAATTATGAGTTTGGGCAAGGACACAGGGGCCCCATGATCCCCTATTGCCCGGGGGCCCCATGAGTTGTCAGTCCGCCCCTGGACCAGAGACTGCGGACATAGTACAGGAGATGACCAGAGACTGTGGACGTACTACAGGAGATGACCAAAGACTGCAGACACAGTACAGGAGATGACCAGAGACTGTGGACACAGTACAGGAGATGACCAGAGACTGCGGACACAATACAGGAGATGACCAGAGACTGCGGACACAATACAGGAGATGACCAGAGACTGTGGACACAGTACAGGAGTTGACCAGAGACTGCGGACATAGTACAGGAGATGAACAGAGAACAGAGACTGTGGACAGTATAGGGGATGACCAGAGACTGCAGACATAGTACAGGGGATGACCAGAGACTGCGGACAGTGCAGGGGATGACCAGAGAATGCGGACTGTATAGGGGATGGCTAAGAGACTGCGGATTGTATAGGGGATGACCAGAGACTGTGGACTGAATAGGGGATGACCAGAGACTGCGGACTGAATAGGGGATGACCAGAGACTGCGGACAGTGTAGGGGATGACCAGAGACTGAAGACAGTACAGGGGATGACTAAGACTGCATACCTTTGGGGAGGGAGGGGGAACGGGTACCTGAATTTGACAGGTACCCGCTCCCACTTTCGCGGAGTTGTCCTCCCTTTAGTGTGGGCACCAGGCTGACAGCCGGGTACCCAGTGCGCATGCGCGAGAATCGCTGCGCTTTGTGATTGGTCCGGCGTCTTCTGGGACCTGTCATGTGGGACCTGCTCACACTAAAGATGCCGGCACGGGAAGACTGTGCAGTGCTGGACCGAGGAACAGGTAAGGTCCTGCTGAACAGAAAAGATGAGCGGTCGGCCTGGTATTCTCACACGGCGGCAACGGTGGGAATACCGGACCGGCCGCTCCATATTCGCTCCATATTCGCTCCATAAGACGCACTGACATTTTCCCCCCTTTTTTGGGGGGAAAAAAGTGTGTCTTATGGCGTGAAAAATACGGTATATAGGTAAATATTTATGTGGCTCTTCTCCTCCTCTCTTTCATTGTCTTTGTAAGATATTAGACATGTGCAGAATGAAAAAATTTGTTTTATTTCGTATGGATTCATTAAGTTACTAGTTTTGTTTTGTTGCATTCGTAACTAAATTAGTTTTTGTTTAGTTTTGTTTCTTTTATTCGTTTTCGACCAGATTCAAATTTTTCCAAGTAGTAGAAGTAGTTGAATCAAAAATATTGAATCAATCCGAATGTATTGTGAAGAATAGCTAGTTCTTTTCTATTTGAACTTTCAGAATACGATTATATTCATTGTATTCTAGTCTGTTATTTTTCTTTTCTTTTTTATTCTATTTTTTTCTATTCTGCTTTATTCTATTCTTGTCTAGTCTATTCTTTTATTTTCTTTTTTTATTATTTTCTATTCTGTTATTTTCTATTCTATTTTTTCTATTCTATTCCTTTATTTTCTATTTTATTTTCTGTTCTGTTCTATTATGTTCTCTTTTACTCTATTCTTGTCTATTCTTTTATTTTCTATTCTATCCCTTTATTTTCTAATCTATTTTATTCTATTCTTTTGTTTTCTATTCTATTGTGTTCTGTTTTACACTATTCTTTTCTATTCTATTTTATTCTATTCGTTTTGACATTCACATTTTTGAAGATGGCTATACTCTTTCTATTCTCTTCTATTCAAATCTATTCTATTTTTTTCTGTTCTGTTCTATTCCATTTTCTATTATATTTTATTCATTTATTTTCTATTCTATTATTTTCTATTCTATTCTTTTATTTTCTGTTATATTGCTTTATTTTTATTCCATTTTTTAATTTTCTATTTCATTCTTTTTGAACTTCGGAAGGGGGCTATATTGTAACACTAATACTTATAGTCTTTGAAGGAAATCAGCAATAGTCCGCAATATGTGTATATTTCAAATCCAATTTCGTTTTCAAATTTGATTTGAATTTCGGGTGAAATTTTTTTTCAGAACTTCATATTCATTTAAATCTGTTACTATTGTAATTTGGAAATTCGGGTTCATGGAATACCATCACATGTACTGGAAATCTAGATTTTGTCTGTAATGCTAGACAAAATTTTCTTTTGTAACAAATGGAAATTTGGCAAGGAAACATATTAGGGAGGGTATTACTGTACCTTAACTAAACAAAATAATGAAAAGAAACAAATACAATCTTGCTTACAGGAAAATTTTAATAACAAAATATGAAGGAATATAAATATGAGTATACATACAGGAAAACAACTGTGCTGGCTATGCTTGCATAGATTCTGATCATATGTTAGTCTGGAAAAAATAGACAAAAGTACTTAGCTTAGGTAAGTTCTGGTACAGGACAGTGAACAGGACTCCAGGCTAAGGCCATCTCTGGGCAAATGTCAGATCAGATCAAAGTCCAGCCTTTGGCTGTTTGGCCAGAACTATTCTGAATATCAGGGACAGATAGATATGTACTTCTTCCAGCAAATGTGTAAAAGTAGGCCATACACAGATATTCATCTTTCTGGTCCTTTTGTTTAACCCCTTTCCATCACAATCTGTTTATTAACGATCCTTCGCACAATGTCCTGTGTCAGTGATAAATTAATAAACATCCTCCTATTTAAAGCAGAACTAAACCAATCGATTTAACGGTTTCAAGAAAGTTACATTCAGGCATACTCGGAATGCTAACTGTCACCTTTGCTTGTGCTCTCAGCCAAACTGTCAAACCATCAAATGGCTGGTGTCATAACTGATCACATGTGCAGCATCATGGCAGTTGTAGATCAAACAGAGGCAAAGATGGCAGCTTCTTTGCTGACAAGGAAAGGAGGGTTTAGTTCCACGTTAACCACTTGAGCCCCTGAGGATTTACCCCCCTTAATGACCAGGCCTCTTTTTGCTACTTGGCGCTGCACTAATTCAACTGATAATTGTGCGGTCATGCAATGCTGCACCTAAACGAAATTTACGTCCTTTTTTTCACACAAATAGAGCTTTCTTTCGGTGGTATTTGATCACCTATGCGCTTTTTATTTTTCACGCTATAAACAAAAAAAGACCAAATATTATGAAGAAAAACAATATTTTTTACTTTCAGCTATAAAAAATATATAATAAACTCAAAGTTAGTTATAAATTTAGGCCAAAATGTATTTTTCTACATGTTTTTGGTAAAAAAAATCCCAATAAGTGTATATTGATTGCTTTGTGTGAAAGTTATAGCGTCTACAAACTATGGTATAGATACTGCAACTTACGACATTTTTTTGCTATACAGCGCTGCACTAGTTTAACGGACAATTGCGCGGTCATGCAATATGGTACATAAATGAAATTTATGTCCTTTTTTTAACACAAATAGAGCATTCTTTTGGTGGTATTTGATCACCTGTGCACTTTTTATTTTTGGCGCTATAACCAAAAAATTTTGAAGAAAAAATTTTTTTTGAAAAAAACAATATTTTCTCATTTTGGTCATAAAAAATATCTAAAAAAACTAAAATTTTATCATAAATTTAGGCCAATATGTATTCTGCTACATGTTTTTGGTTAAAAAAATCCCAATAAGTGTATATTGATTGCTTTTTGTGAAAGTTATAGCGTCTACAAACTATGGTATAGATAATGGAATTTACACAGCTTTTACTTTCTGACTGCCCATCACATTTCTTGAGGTGCTAAAATACCAGAATAGTACAAACACCCTCAAATGACCCCTTTTCGGAAAGTAGACACCCTAAGCTATCTGCTGAGAGGCATATTGAGTCCATGGAAGATTTATTTATTTTCCACAAGTTTCTGGAAAATGACAAAAACTTTTTTTTTTTACACGAAGTTGTCATTTAAATGATTTATTTCTCGCACAAGCCATGGGTATATGTGGAATTACACCCCAAAATACATTCTGCTACTTCTACTGAGTATAGGGATACCACATGTGTGAGACTTTTTGGGAGCCTAGCCAAATACAGGAGCCTGAAATTCAATGAACACTTTGAAAGCCTGAAGGTGCGTAACTTCCTCATTACACTTCCTCACTACCTATCACAGTTTTGAAGGCCCTGACATGCCAGGATAGCCCCAAACCCCCCCAAATGCCCCCTTTCTAGAATGTAGACACCCCAAGGAATTTAAAAAGAGGCATGGTGAGTATTTTGCAGATCTAATTTTTTTCTCACAAGGTTTTGAAATATAACAAAAATAGAAAAAATATGTTTTTGTTTTTTTTCTTCATTTTCCAAAAACTTGTGGCAACAAATGAGATCTGCAAAATACTTACCGTGCTTTTTATCAAATTCCTTGGGGCGTCTACTTTCCAAAAAGGGGTAATTTGGGGACGTTAGGTGCTATCCTGGCATATCATGGCCTCCGAAACTGTGATAGGTAGTCTGGAAGTGTAATGAGGAAATAAAGCTCTTTAAAAGCCTGAAGGTGCTTATTGGATTTTGGGGTTCATTTTTCGGGTAGACTGCCAAAAAGTCTCTCACATGTGGTACCCCCATACTCGGGAGAAGTAGCAGAATGTATTTTGGGGAGTAATTCCACATATAACCATGGCATGTGTGAGCAGTAAATCATTTAAGTGACAATTTTGTGTAAAAAAAAAATATATATTTATTTTTGTCATTTTCCAAAAACTTGTGGTAAAAAAATTAATTCTTCTATTGATTCAACATTCCTCTCAGCAAATAGTTTGGGGTGACTACTTTCCAAAAAGGGGTCATTTTGGGGGGTGGGGGCGTTTTATGCCCAGCATTAGAAGTTTATGCCACACATCATTCACTCTTCTAACACCTGAAGACCAAGCCTTTTTGTTCACATGAAAAAAATCAGTATTTTTTGCTAGGAAATTAATTTAAACCCCCAAACATTATATATTTTTTTAAAGAAGACACCCTAGTGAATAAAATGGTGGGTACTACAATTTTTTATGGCACATAGTACTCGCGCAGCGATTTTTCAAAAGCAATTTTTAAAAAAAAATACACTTTTTTTACTTTTAATGCACAAAAACACAATATATTGGCCAATTGTTTGGTAAAATATAAAAGATAATGGTATGCCGAGTAAATAGATACCAAACATGACATGCTTTAAAACTGCGCATGCCCCGTTCAATGGCGACAAACTGCAAACATTTTTAATATCCATAGGCAGCGCTTTAAAAGCCTTTAAAAGCCACCATTTTAGATTTACAGAGGAGGTCTAGTGTTAGAATTACTGCCTTTGATCTGATGTTCATGGCGATACCTCACATGCATGGTGCAACCGCTGTTTACATAACGGCACAGGGTCAAGGCTTGTGCACACAGGTGTGCGCGCATGGGAGGGGCAATTTTTTTTTTTTTTAGTTATTTTGTTTGTTTTTTTTATTATTTTTACATTGTACCTTTCATATTTTTTTTTTTTATCACTTTTAATGCTATGACAGGGAATGTAAATATCCCCTATAACTTCAATGGGCATTGTCATATATTCTTTTTTTGAGAAATCTGGGGTCTATCAGACTCTGGATATCTCCTCTGCCCTTACATTATCTAATCAAACCAAAATCGGTGTGATCAAATGCTTTCCCAATTTACAAATGGCGCTGTTTATATCCTGCGAAACTGAAGTGATGAAATGCTTGTAGCTTCTGAATTCTTAGACTATAGAGATGATTGGCACCATTCTGGTTTCCAATCAGCTCTATAGTCAGCTGGCAGAAACACCGGCTGCATTCTCAGGTTCCCCTGATGGCACGGGACTGCCCGAGAAGACCGTGGAAGGCAGCGGGGGAGGGGGGACATCATCTCCCACTGCTTGTAAAAGCAATCCTGCAGCTAATTAGCCACTAGGATTGCTTTTACATGAAAGCCGATCACCGGCTGAAAAAAACGACACCAGGATGATGCCTGCAGCTGTAGGCATCATCCTGGTATATCACAACAATAAAACAAAAGCAAGCCACCAAAAATGACACTAATAATTAATGTCATAAGCACCTCTCCGACTCACTTATACAAGTGTGGATACATAAACCCAGGGGACAGCATACTAAACAATATGATAGTGTGACAAGAACACGCCTATCTGGGGCGTGTCCAAGATGGCGACCGGAGCGGCCGCATAATCCGGAGCTCCGGCGCCGATTTTCGGAATCCGCTGCCATCCGTGCAGCAGCGGATCACAGTGGAGCAGAGGAGGGCCCTGGTGTCATTCCGGATACCTGGGAGGTGGAATCCGGGCGACATTTCCGCCCCTCGTGGCGGCGGACATCCGCGGCCTAGTGCGGCCGCGCGGGCCGGGGCTCCGGCGTCTTCCATCTACACCCGCTGCCATCCGGGCTGTGGGGGATCATCCGAGGACGTCTGCAGCGTCCTCTGTATCACAGAGGCTGGGAGAGGGACGCCGCTGTGTATTGCTGCTCCCCGCGGCGGCGGCGACGGTTGCGGCCTACACCTTCTGCCAGAGGCCTCCTTTCACCTGGACACAGTGAGTGGGGGGTACAGGCGGCATCCTGTCACTATGATCTCCCCACAGTGCTTTGGGGAGTGGGCCACATATTAATAGCCCCAGAATCCACCATCCTCTGTGACTGTGGCCCTTACTGTGCTCAGAGGCCTACTGGGGCCTTGATACTGCCCCAGAGGGTGTCTCCCTGCGGGGCCCTGTACTCAGAATTGGAGGTCCTCTGCTTCCTGCTTCCCATCCGTCCCTCTCATGTCCTGAGTTGGGATCCAGTGCCATCATCTTGCTCCAACGTGAATTTATTGCAGGATTGCTGCGACTTATGTTCTATCTACCCTCTCAAGGCTTGCTGAATATTTTTACAATATAATGTTATCGCATATGGATCTGACAGCTTCCATGTAACTACAACCCTGAACCTATTTTGGGCGCTATAGGTCCCCTGGGGTTATAATCTTCACTCACTTTCCAATTTTCAGTTGATCACCCCCGGGAGATTTCTTGTATGCCGTCCACCAAGAAAAAAAAGGGACAAGCTCAGAAGTCCCTCACAACATACCTACTTAAGGCTCACGAGATCTGCGGCATGTCTCCAGTCAATACAGAGCAAGCATCCCTGTCCGATCCCGCGCGGGATACCACCGCTCCCTTATCGGCCTTAGTCAGCGAAAATATACAGCATCTCACAAAAGGGGACTTGGAGTCCTGCTTGGAATCTATGTACGCCAAACTAGCTGCCAAATTTCAATCAGAATTGCATAAAAGCACTAATGTTCTCTCTCAGGAAATAGCCACGCTGGGCTCTAGGACAGACCGCTTGGAAACCAAACACGATGAACTTAGCCTGGCCTATGGTGAACTTTCCAGAGAACATGATCATTTACAAACGGCTTTTTCACAACTGCAGGCGCAGGTCGAGGATCTTGACAATCGCAATCGCAGGAATAATCTGCGAATCAGGGGAATCCCGGAGTCTATGTCAGATCTTTCATTAATTATAACCAAATTGTTCAAGTCACTCCTCCCAGATCGTGACCCTGGATCTTTTGCTTGTGACCGCATCCACAGAGCCCTACGCCCTAAACCTCCTGCTGACAAGCCGCCTAGGGATATTGTCTTGTGCATGAAGGATTTTCTGACCAAGGAAGAAATCCTTAGAGCTGCTCGCAATACTCCAACAATCTCCTTTGAGGGCTCGGTTTTACAAATCTATCCTGATGTTTCCCCGGCCACGTTGGAAAAACGTAGAAAGATGAAAGAAGTTACAACTGCCCTGTTCTCAGCTCGTATCCGCTACAAGTGGGGCTTCCCTTTTAAGCTGATAGTTCCACACAATGGGAGCACATATATAGCTACATCCCCTCCCGAAGGTAGAGCAATCTTGGCCAAATTGGGCTTGGCGGATGCCCCATCACCTCAACGTCCACCCTCCACCCCTCGTATTTCTCCCATTTGGCATACCCCTTCCCCACGGAGGGATAGAAGGAGAGTCAGACAAGAACCGGGTTGACGTGTCCACTCTCACTTGCCTAATACTCATTGTCTTGATAGTCTTTGGTTTGGTCTATTGTTTTTTTATGACTTTACTAAGATTTGGGACACAGGGATTTTGCTCTCTATTTTTTACATTGTCAGGTTGTGTATTTCTGTGGTTGTTACTGTGCTATTTTTGCAATACTGAATATTTTGTATGCCTTACATTGATAATTGTACGGGTTAAGGTATAACAAGGGTCATTGGACCCTCCTAATTGCGCCCATTAATTCATGGTTGTACTACTCTTTGACACGTTACCCCACCCTGCCTCCTGACATGGCCGGAGGTGTCGCCGCCCGATTGCGGGGTGGCAGCTCTGTTCTCCATGTTCTAAGGAGACAGGGTTTGGGCCCATGTGGCCCCTTAATGTTTGAACTTTTTGTTTTATCAGGTATGACGACTTTTCTGCCTGATCCACGTTCTTCAGTTACCCTTTCAAATATAGAAGATGTTAAAGCTTCTTCTCCATTGTGTTTTGCTTTTTCTTTTCTTAAAACTTTAGTGCATGTGGATGGTATTATGTCGGTCTGTGGACGTCACGACCCCTATGTTGGGGTCTGGAGGTCCCCTAGACTGGTTCTGCCACCTGTATGTCTGTCTGATGCAGACTTGCGGGTTTCTATGTCTAGTCAAATAACTTTAGGGGATATCCTTGTAATGTGTACTTTTATGGTGATAGTGGCAGGCTCTGTTTATTATGGTAATGCAATGTATTTCGCATAATGTCCAGGGTTTCAATTCGCCAAATAAGCGCAAAACAGCCTTTCTTCAATATAAAAGATTAGGAGCAAAAATCATCTTATTACAAGAAACACATTTTGCAGCCGCAAAACACCCGACCTTTTTTCATAGATCCTATAGGCAGGGGTATTATACCCTACATTCCTCCAAGAGTAGGGGAGTGGCCATTTTTCTACATAACTCATTTCCTTTTGAGGTTCAACAAGTGTATCGTGATCCGGACAGTAGGTTTATTATTCTTAAGGGCACCCTTTCAGGTCGAGAACTTACAATTGCTAATGTTTATGCACCAAATTCGGCACAGGCTACCTTTTTTTCTAAATTCTTTGGTGCTCTGGATAAATTTTTGTCCCCCCATCTATTGGTGGGTGGTGATTTTAATCTGGTGGCAAATCCTCTTTTGGACCGTAGCTCCGCCTCGCACACCTCCCAAGCTTTCCCAAAATCCCTTACTAAGAAACTAGATACCCTCCAGTTGGTGGATGCTTGGAGGGCGCACAACACGGGAGCCAGGGATTACACATTTTATTCCCACCCACATGACTCTTATGCTAGACTAGACTATATCTTTTGTACCCCTATTTTGCTAGCTAATTCTAGGATAGCTAGTATTCATTTGAGCACCTGGTCGGATCACAGTATTATGGCCTTATCTATCACGTTTGTGGGATTGGCACCTACTCCCTTTTCGTGGAGACTTAATGATTCTATGCTAACTGATACTGACTCTCGGCAGGAGGTGGTTACGTCTCTTAAGGAATACTTTCAATCTAATTCAACCCCTGATATTTCCCCAGCCACACTCTGGGTAGCCCACAAGGCGGTCCTGCGGGGCCGACTTATCTCTATGGCTTCGGCCAGAAATAAAAAACGTTGGCAGCAGATACTACTTTTAACCCGAGAATTAGAAGCACACTATAGAAGCCATGTAGCTGATCCATCTCTACTTAATAAACAGCTGTTGTCCCAAAAACGCTTGGAACTAAATGCCCTACTTTCCCAAAAAACTGAAAAGGCCCTCCGCTGGTCGAAGGCCTCGTTCCTATTACATAGCAACTCAGCATCTACCATGTTTGCTAGGAAATTGAACCATTCTTTGCGCCCCCCACATGTGTATAAATTGCGTACTAATTCAGGTGCTATCTCATCATTACCTCAGGAAGTTTTGGGTATTTTTGAAAATTTTTATTCTAAACTACTGGCTTCTCCACAGTTGGATTCTGTTTCTCTATCAGATTCATGGCTAGATTCTATACCCCTTCCTGTTCTCACACCTTCTCAGATTGCCTCTCTTAATGCCCCCTGTACTTTAGAGGAAATAACATGTGCAATAGGAACGCTGAAACGCTCTACTGCACCGGGTCCTGATGGATTTACTGCTGGCTATTATAAACATTTTGCCTCTACATTGGCTCCATACTTGATAACACTATTTAATGATGTTTTACAGGGGGGTAAATTCCCCGAGGAGATGTTGTTAGCTAACATGTCTCTAATACCCAAGCCACAGAAAGACCACTGTTTGCCGCAAAACTATAGACCAATCTCAGTAATGAATAACGATCTGAAGATATTTAGCCGCATTTTGGCGAACAGGTTGGCTCCTATTATCTCCTCTTTGGTATCTCCAGACCAGTCGGGTTTTATTCCCGACAGATTTATTACTGATAACATTCGTCTCACTCTAAACGTTATCCAAGATGCCAATTTACATTCCAAAGAGGTTCTGTTGATGAGTTTAGACATAAACAAGGCCTTTGACAGTGTCCTTTGGCCCTACTTGTTCTCTTTGCTACAGAAAATGGGTTTCAGTGATGGGTTTTTGGCAGGCATACATGCCCTATACGATTCTCCTAAAACAAGAATAAGGCTTCCTGGCTGTAACTCTGACTTTTTTACATTGGGTAGAGGTACCCGTCAGGGTTGTCCTCTTTCGCCCCTTTTGTTTGCGCTGGTGTTGGAACCTTTGGCATTGGCGATCAAATCACATTCGGATATTTCTGGTTATTCGTTATTAGTTTCACACTTTAAGCTGAGCATGTATGCTGATGATGTTATGCTTTTTATTACTAACCCGTTGACTTCTTTGCCCAATTTGTGTGTCGTATTGAATGATTTTGCTAAAGTGTCAGGCCTCACTGTTAATTTTACCAAATCGGTAATTATGCCTGTTAATGTTCCTGACTCCCTAAGTGCATCTCTCCGTAGTTCTTTTCCATTTCGCTGGGTCAAGGACAGGATATCCTATTTGGGGATTAATCTTGCTCCAAGATACTCTGATGTGTTTGTGGCTAATTATCCACCATGTGTGTCACGTCTCTCTACTCTACTGAAGATTTGGCATGGTTATCATATCTCCTTTCTGGGTAGAGTCACGGCGGTTAAAATGAATATCTTGCCCAAACTGCTTTATCTTTTTAGAGCACTTCCAGTTCCGGTTTCAAAAACGTTTTTGGATCATTTTCAGCGGATTATTAACAATTTTATTTGGGGAAATAAGCATCCACGTTTTGCCTCATCCATTTTATATCGCTCACAACGGACGGGAGGTCTTGGTCTTCCCAATTTTTGGCTATATTACCTCTCGGCTCGTTTTGCGCAATTATCACAATGGGCTACTATTAACTCTCAAATCCCATGGATTAAGTTTGAGTCTCAGTCGATACGTCCTTTTTATTTACCGGGAATTTTGTGGTCTAAAATCTCCCCCCGATCGCTTACTTTTCATAACTCTATAGTGACCCACTCACTGACACTTTGGTCCAAATACAAGGCTAAGCTGAGTTTAGTCTCTCATATTCCCCCAGGTGTTTCATTTTTTGGTGATCCTACTTTTGTTGTAGCCTTCTCTTCCCCTCACATGTTTCGTTGGTGGTATGATCGATCCTTTATCAGATTGTCTGATTTCCAAAGAGGAGGATCTTATATTACCTTCGATATGCTGCGCGTGCTATTTGATGTTCCTCTTCGTGAGTACCTTCGTTATAGACAGATTAGGCACTTTTTTAATGCGCACTTTGGCCTTACCCCGTCTTCTCCGATCTCTTTTTTTGAGCGTGTCAGCCGTGACTCTCCTAGAGGTAGGGGTCTTATTTCAGATCTTTATCACCAATTTTTGATCTGTCTTTTTCATGCTCCTCCTATGTACAGGCAGAGGTGGGAGGAGGATTGTGGTATCACTTTTTCGGATGAGGATTGGGACTCCATGGTGGATAATATATGCAAGAGTTCTAGATCTCTTTCGGTTCGTGAGACGGCCCTTAAAGTTTTAACCAGATGGTATTATACTCCGTCCAGACTACATACAATGTTTCCTTTATGTTTCCGGGGTTGTGGCCGCACAGGTACTTTGGTCCATATGTTTTGGGATTGCCCAAACATATCTTTGATCTGGCGTAAGATATCTGAGGTGGCTACCTCACTATCGGGCAACCCGATACAGTTGTCTATACAGACCTGTTTATTAGGGGTTCATATCCCAGGGGTCTCTGATGCCACTCTGAGATTGCTACATACATTATGTATTGCCACTTTGTGGTCCATTGCCCTGCATTGGCGGTCTAATGCTGTACCCTTGGACTCTGTTTTACACAGAATTGACGCTGTAATGCTTATGGAACGTATTCAATATACACTACTGGATAAGATGCACTTATACGATAAAAAATGGGAGTCATGGAAGGATTGTAGACATTTATTGCATGATTGACAACATCCCCAGTAAGGAATGGCTGACATATATTGTTGATAGCTGTATCACTCAATCTGTTTTATCATTATGTATCTCATGCACTCATAACTTTCTTTCTTCCTCTATCTTCTTTTTTATGTTAATATACTTTTATGTATTGTACGGTTCAAATGTGCCATATTTTTGTTGACAATATCACTTTCATACTGTGCTGTTGTTTTACTGTCTACTTATGTACAATAAAATCGTTTGTAAACAAAAAAGAACACGCCTATCTGAAAAAGAAGGTTTCTAAAGGATCCACGAGGAGTAGTATGAATTCAAATGAATTTAACAATACTTTATTTGATCACATAGATCATGAGGAGGTTAAACATGAGCACGGTGTACATATGAAAAAAATAAAATCATGTTTAAAAACACTTAACGTCTTCAATTGAGGGTCATCTTAGCCAACAGAGCACCATATAAGGCAGAGTGGTGTAATGATGGAGTAGTTATCCTGGATTTCCGTAGGTTTCCTGCTTAATATTGTATGAACCGTATATTCAGTAGATGTGTTCCCAGTATATATCGGGGACCTCCTGGAATGTACAAGCTGGAACACAAAAATACATAGTATGTATCTAGCAATATGGAAACCAAATCACATCCAAAAATGTACCAGGCCTCCCTCCACAATAGTCAATGGATACTACTGTTACCTTCTCAGAGGTGAGACTATCATACCCGCCTCTCAAATGTAAGGACTTCCTGGATAGCCACCCCAAATGGAACAAGGTCCACAGTACCAAATGATTCATCAATGAGGATCAAGAAGACTCCTGTCGACTTGAACTAAGATCAGGTCCTTGATGCTTTTCCAAAAATGCATATGGGGGTGAGGGACCAGGTATACACGATGCGTGGATTTCAAACACATATAGTGTGTATATAGCATATAGCAGGCCGTAGATACCTGAATTTAATATACCCAGTAAAGGGTTTCCAAAAATTGCTCAATTTGAGAAAGTTATTTGCGGTTTTTATAAGGATGTGGCTATGTCACAGCAAAAAAATACCTGAATAGGATAGCGTATATATATATATATATATGTAGATTCTCCTCCTAAGAGGATTTCCAAAAAATTCCCCGAATATACAGGGTAAATTAGGCCCATACAACATGCCCTATGAACACCATGTAGGCTCTGTAAATCTCAACAGCCATAAGCTTTTGAATAACTTGCCACCGGTGGAAGATATATTTCCCTGAGGGATTGCCGTTTGCGAACCGCTGTGATAATAGCCCGCTGGTAGTTCTCAACAGGTCTTGGGCCTACCTAACAGGGAGCTGTGACACCGCCGTTCCTTCCCGCCTCGTGGGCGCCGCACCCTGTGAAGACGCCGAGCGTATTGACGTCACTACGCTCGGCGTCTTCACAGGGTGCGGCGCCCACGAGGCGGGAAGGAACGGCGGTGTCACAGCTCCCTGTTAGGTAGGCCCAAGACCTGTTGAGAACTACCAGCGGGCTATTATCACAGCGGTTCGCAAACGGCAATCCCTCAGGGAAATATATCTTCCACCGGTGGCAAGTTATTCAAAAGCTTATGGCTGTTGAGATTTACAGAACCTACATGGTGTTCATAGGGCATGTTGTATGGGCCTAATTTACCCTGTATATTCGGGGAATTTTTTGGAAATCCTCTTAGGAGGAGAATCTACATATATATATATATATATATATATATATATATATATATACGCTATCCTATTCAGGTATTTTTTTGCTGTGACATAGCCACATCCTTATAAAAACCGCAAATAACCTTCTCAAATTGAGCAATTTTTGGAAACCCTTTACTGGGTATATTAAATTCAGGTATCTACGGCCTGCTATATGCTATATACACACTATATGTGTTTGAAATCCACGCATCGTGTATACCTGGTCCCTCACCCCCATATGCATTTTTGGAAAAGCATCAAGGACCTGATCTTAGTTCAAGTCGACAGGAGTCTTCTTGATCCTCATTGATGAATCATTTGGTACTGTGGACCTTGTTCCATTTGGGGTGGCTATCCAGGAAGTCCTTACATTTGAGAGGCGGGTATGATAGTCTCACCTCTGAGAAGGTAACAGTAGTATCCATTGACTATTGTGGAGGGAGGCCTGGTACATTTTTGGATGTGATTTGGTTTCCATATTGCTAGATACATACTATGTATTTTTGTGTTCCAGCTTGTACATTCCAGGAGGTCCCCGATATATACTGGGAACACATCTACTGAATATACGGTTCATACAATATTAAGCAGGAAACCTACGGAAATCCAGGATAACTACTCCATCATTACACCACTCTGCCTTATATGGTGCTCTGTTGGCTAAGATGACCCTCAATTGAAGACGTTAAGTGTTTTTAAACATGATTTTATTTTTTTCATATGTACACCGTGCTCATGTTTAACCTCCTCATGATCTATGTGATCAAATAAAGTATTGTTAAATTCATTTGAATTCATACTACTCCTCGTGGATCCTTTAGAAACCTTCTTTTTCAGATAGGCGTGTTCTTGTCACACTATCATATTGTTTAGTATATCATCCTGGTATAACCATTCAAATCCAGTGATGTACCAATACATCGCTGGTCCTTGTTGGTTATATATGCTATGTTCTTTTTTTTTTTTTGTATGCAGCCAGTGGACTGAATGAAAAAATGAGAAGAAATCTCTGCCAGAAAAAGTGTGTGGTATGCCCACCATTAGAATATACCACCCTGCATCCACCCACTTCTAATGGTGGGCACACATTAGGTCACATTTTGCCACAAGTGCCAGTTCCAAGATTGAATAAATGTCTAAATAGTGGCACGCTTGAATAAAAATTGTCCAGGTATAAGTGGTACCCCATATGGAGAAATGATGACACCAAGTCCCAAACTATCTTGCCACTGCTCCCCATGTAGTTTGGGCATCCGGGAGGGCTCCACGTGACTATCTTTTCCCTCGTAAATCCGAAACTTATAAGTATAGCCTGTTGTCCTCTCACAGGTCTTCTACATCTTGACCCCATTACTGGCACGCTTGCAGGGGAGAAATTGTTTGAATGCAAGGCGGCCAGAAAAATTAATCAGGGACTCATCAATGCAGATGTTTTGCTGGGGAGTATAGACATCTGCAAATTTTAGGTTAAGGTGATTTGCGAGGGGCTCAATTTTGTGGAGCCAGTCAAATTCAGGGTCACGCCGAGGATGACAGAGTGTATTGTCGCTGAAATGCATAAAACACATTATACTCTCATATCTATGCCTGGCCATGGCAGCAGAGAACACGGCATAGTCGGGTCTGTGGACCAATACAACCGCAATTCATTCCTTTTAGTAATTCCCATGTTGAGGGTTAGGCCCAAAAAAAATGTAAATTTGAAAACCGTAATGAGTTTCCATGCAAATGGTCTGGCAAGGTTTGAATTTGGGTTGGCGGCGATAAATTGTTGTGCATATAAACTGCTTTGATCCACAATCAACGCATACAGATATTCCGTGAAAAACAGCTCCAAAATCAAGGAGGTATGTGAAAGACCAGGATGTACTAGACCGCTGGTACTCGCCAGTTCACCAAAAGGTAGAGCGGCACTAGTACTGGCACTCTGCTGCATATGAGAGTCATCAAAATTTACCGACAAGTGCTAACAGAGATCAGGCCTGATTCTGCGAATACTGCGGTTTTGTGTGCAATGTATCAAGTGACAGTGACCTACTGACACTGCACTTGCTGGGGGAGAAGGGGGGGTAAGCGTAGGGGCTTAACGCAGGTGTTGGCAGGTGCAGGGGCTGATCCCGCTAACGCTGCGTTTTTGGGGACGTTATACTAATGTGAATGCTGGTATAGTGCTGACCTGATCAAAGATATTGACCCGTTCAGACATTATACTAGCAATGGAGGTTTATTGTACATGAGCGTGCTCCTGGCATTCAAGGGGCTAAATGTGATGACTGGTGTACTGACGGGCAATCTGACGCTATCTGGGAGGGGCGTGAAAACCACGGGAGCGTGAATCACGTATATATATATATATATACAGTTGCAAGAAAAAGTATGTGAACCCCTTGGGATTACGTGAAGTTTTGCATGAATTGGGCATAAAATGTGCTCTGAACGTCATCTAAGTCACAACAATAGAAGAACACAGTCTGCTGAACATAATACTACACAAACATTAGATGTTGCCATGGTTTAATTGCACATAACATGTAAACATTCACAGTGCAGGGAGGAAAAAGTATGTGAGGCCCTAGCTTAATGACTTCTCCCAGAGCTAATTGGAGACAGGAGTGAGCCAACCTTGACTCCAATCAGTGTGATGATATTGGATGTGTTGCTGACAGTTGTCCTGCCCTTAAAAAACACACACCTGTTTTGGGTTTACTGGTTTCAAGAAGCACTGTCTGATGTGAACCATGCCTCGCAGAAAAGAGCTCTCAGAAGACCTACGATCAAGAATTGTTGACTTGTATGAAGCTGGAAAGGGTTACAAAAGTATCTCCAAAAGCCTTGATGTTCATGTGTCCACGGTAAGACAGACTGTCTACAAATGGAGAAAGTTTAGCACTGTTGCTACTCTCCCTAGGCATGGTCGTCCTGTAAAAATGACTGCAAGAGCACAGCGCAGAATGCTGCATGAGGTAAAGAAGGATCCCAGAGTGTCAGCTAAAGACCTACAGAAATCTCTGGCACATGCTAACATTTTTGTTGACACATCTACAATAAGGAAAACATTAAACAAGAATGGAGTACACGGGAGGACACCACGGAGGAAGCCATTGCTGTCCAAAAAGAAGATTGCAGCACGTTTGAAGTTTGCAAAAGAGCACCTGGATGTTCCACAGCACTACTGGCAAAATATACTGTGGACAGATGAAACCAAGATTGAGTTGTTTGGGAAGAACACACAACACTATGTGTGGAGAAAAAAAGGCACAGCACACCAACATCAAAACCTCATCCCCACTGTAAAACATGGCGGAGGGAGCATCATGGTTTGGGGCTGCTTTGCTGCCTCAGGGCCTGGACGGATTGTTGTCATTGATGGGAAAATGAATTCCAGAGTTTATCAAGACATTTTGCAGGAAAACGTACGACCATCTGTCCGCCAACTGAAGCTCTGCAGAGGATGGGTGATGCAACAGGACAATGACCCAAAGCATACAAGTAATTCAACAAAACAATGGCTGCAACAGCACAGAATACGCATTCTGGAGTGGCCCAGTCAGAGTCCTGACCTCAACCCGATTGAAATGCTGTGGCATGACCTTAAGAGAGCGATTCACACCAGACATCCCAAGAATATTGCTACACTGAAACAGTTTTGTGAAGAGGAGTGGTCCAAAATTACTCCAGATCGTTGTGCAGGTCTGATCTGCAACTACAGGAAACGTTTGGTTGAGGTTATTGCTGCCAAAAGGAGGGTCAACCAGTTATTAAGTCCAAAGGTTCACATACTTTTTCCTCTCTGCACTGTGAATGTTTACATGTTATGTGCAATTAAACCATGGCAACATCTAATGTTTGTGTAGTATTATGTTCAGCAGACTGTGTTCTTCTATTGTTGTGACTTAGATGACGTTCAGAGCACATTTTATGCCCAATTCATGCAAAACTCCATGTAATCCCAAGGGGTTCACATACTTTTTCTTGCAACTGTATATATATATATATGTGATTTTGCATACTCATGCCGCCCTGTAGCAGTATTTCTGCTGTAGGGTGGTCAGGAAGCGGTTACAGAAAAGTTTTCTGTTACATTGCTGTGTTACTTTAACTGACAATTGCGCGGTCATGCAACACTGCACCCAAATTAAATTTACATCCTTTTTTTTCCCACAAATTGAACTTTCTTTCGGTGGTATTTGATCGCCTGTGCGTTTTTAATTTTTTGTGCTAGAAAAAAAAGGCTGACAATTTTGAGAAAAAAAACAATATTTTGGACTTTTTGCTATAAAACATGTCCAGTAAAAAAAATCAAAAAATCTAATTTTGTCACAAATTTCATCCAAAATGCATTCTGCGACATGTCTTTGCAAAAAAAAATCCCAATACGTGTAAATTAATTGGTTTACATGAAAGTTATAGCGTTTACAAATGGCGGGAAAGATACTGGGATTTTAAATTTTTATTTATACTAATAATGGCGGCGATCAGCAACATATTGCAGCGATCAGTGACTTATGGCGGCGATCATCGATTTATGGCAGGACTGCGGGACTGCGGCGGACATTTTGACATTGGGGGGGAACTGACTTGGGGTCACTGACATCCCCAGTGACACCAATACAGTGATCAGTGAAAAAAAAAATCACTGACACTGTACTAATGTCACTGGGCTGGAAGGGGTTAACATTTTTAGAGTTTAGTGTGTGAGGGGAGTGTTTTACTAGGGGGCGGGGGTGTGTGCTGGAGGGGGGGAGGCTGATCGAGGGAGAGAAACTCTTCTCTCCCTCTTCAGCTTTCACGAGCTAGAGAACTGACACAGACCAGGGCTGTGTGTAAACAATGCAGCCCTGCTCTGTGTCAGCAATCACCGGTCATCGAGGGAAAACAAACGGTAATCACTGGCCGTGACAGGGCGGCAGAGACCCTCTGCTGACACCCGCGGGACAGGTAGGGGGGGCGCGCGCCTCGCGTGCGCCCCCTACCTGTTTTGCAAAACTACGTTACTGTGAGTGCCGCCCTGCAACCGTTTTAATGCGGTGGCTGGTGGTTAAGAGCTATCAGCCTGCACTGCTTTTGTCTCTCGCTCCCAACTGTCACTGACAGCTGAGGTGTGACGGGAGTGACTTTTGGGGGTGGGGGGACCCCTGTATTATCTCCCCAAATCCCTCTGATGTGTAAAGGCTTCCTGTGCTTGGTAGGGGTGCAGGGTGCTCTGTCCTGATATTGTGTAAACATGTATAGGGGGGGTGTGGGGGTTGTTCATTGTTTACTGCCATGTGGTCCCATTGTTCTATTATGTGTTTGTGTATTGACTTGGTGGGGGGTGTTTCCAGCAGCCCTCCTGATGGGACTGTCTGTTGGGATGTGTCTCTGGTTGCTAAATTTGGTTTGCCCCCCGTGTGTCCTTATGCATGGAGGTGGGTTGTTCCCTTGAATGTTTATATCTTGTGTTTTGTGTTAAAATAAAGCAGTTGACTTCCTATCTTAAGAAGAGTCTGGTGCTGTCTATTTTCCTGCATGATCAGCGGTGGGGTCCGTGGATTTGTGTTCGGACAGGGAAGCTGGATTCTAATGGAAATACCCTAGTGCGGTCGGGGTCCGGTTCCATTACATGAGGTACCCAGTGAGAGTGGCTCCCAATTATGTATTCACAATGTCAGTTATAACATAGGGAACCCTTGCAAGCTGGAGGCTTCACTGAAATAAGTCAGACTTTAAGTAGAACTATAGGCAAAACTTTTTATGCGTTTTGTATAGAGCAAGGGAGGTTCATAACACTTGTCGATTTTTCTTTTTCATCATCTATTGTCCTATTGTGGAGATTTCCCTTCAATTCCTGTCCCATAACCAATCAGGAAGTAAGTGGAAATCCCTACAAATTAGGGGAATTCCTTGGGGACTCCCATATCACCAGAACATGTGTCCCCATTGGAAGATTTACCCTCTATTATTTTCTAGGGTCAACACATAATTTGGAATTTTCTATTACTATCAATGATGATGGTAAATAGGACACATAAATCTCCCTAACGGGCACACACTGCAATAAAAACTTACAGGTGTTCTAATCTATTTACTCTATCCAAATTTGAAAAAAAAAGTTTTGCCTTTAGGTATACTTTTAGACTGCAAAGGTTGAAGGCTTTTTACCTTCACGCATTCTAGAAGAAGAGGAGGATCAGATCAGGGATGCTCTGTGCAAAACCATTCCACAGAGCAGGTAAGTATGACGTTTTTAATTGAAAAAAAAAAATGAGCATTTAATATCACTTTAAATTGATTGTAAAGCTTTATTTACTTTTTCACTGAAAAAATAAACATGTTATACTTACTTGGTCTGTGCAAGAGATTTGCGCAGAGTGGGCCTGAACCTCCTCTTCTGAGGTCCCCTGCCAGTGCTCCTGGCTCCTTTCCCTCACCAAGCCACTTCCATTGGGGGCACGCATGCCTGCTCAATCCCATGCTGGGTTGTTTGCATCCTTTAATAGGCACAGCCTAAAGGTCAGGGTCAAAGGTCAGGATAAAAAAAAATTGGTATCAGTGTCAGTTAGTGTCAATGTCAGTGTAAAAGAAAAAAAGACATAAACAAAATGCGCACTATTGTTTCTGGGCTGTAGTACAGGTACAAACAACAAATAACATATACATATATGGTATCGCTGCGATCGTCAAGAGCTGGAAAATTTATTTTGGGTTGTTCTTTGGTGGTAGGCTATGGTAGTAACAAGAAACACACAGCTAAATTAAAAAAATGATTTTTTTTTTTACTATTTTGGGCCAGTGTTCCTTTGATAATAAAAAAAAATCAGGAGATATCCATTACCATTTACCACCAAATGAAAGCCCAATTTGTCCTGAAAAAAACGCGGTATAATTCACCTGGATGTACAAAGTAGTTGTGATCATATGTACGGTTTTACTAACACATTTCAACTTTCCAAAATTGTGCTTAGGCATTTAGATTTGTTTTACCCTTAGGTGTGAAGGGGTTAATGCAGAGAATGCACTAAGGTAGAAAAAAATGTTTACCTTTACAACCACATTAACCGCTTCCACGCCGCCCTATAGCAGAAATACTGCTACCGGGCGGCACGGGTGCACAAAATCATGTATGTACACATGATTTTGCAGTTCCAGGTAGGGGGTGCGTACACACAGATCTCTTTCCTGTCAGCTCCTGCACACTGCTTTGTATGGCTCTGCATATCAGAGCCATACAAAGCAGTGTGCTTACAGTAAAACACACACACACAGCCTCATACTAAAACAGCACACAGTTAACCCTTTGATCGCCAAACCCTTCCATTAGTACAGTGTCAGTGCTTTTTATTAGCACTGATCACTGTATTAGTGTCACTGGGGATGTCAGTGACACCAAGTCAGTTTCCCCCCAGTGTCAGAATGTCCGCTGCAGTCCCGCTATAGGTCGCTGATCGCCACCATTACTAGTTAAAAAAAAAAATTCCAATGTATATACCGCCATTTGAAAACGCTATAACTTTGACGTAAACCAATTAATTTACATGTATTGGGATTTTTTTTAGCAAAGACATGTAGAAGAATACATTTTGGCCTAAATTTATGACAAAAGTTGATTTTTAAAATTTTTTTACAAGACATGTTTAATAGCAAAAAGTAAAAAATATTGTTTTATTCTCAAAATTGTCACTGTTTTTGTTTACAGTGCAAAAAAAAATGCACAGACAAATACCACCAAAAGAAAGCTCTATTTGTGGGAAAAAAAGGACATAAATTTCATTTGTGTGCAGTGTTTCATGGCCACACAATTGTCAGTTAAAGTAACGCAGCGCCGTATCACAAAAAATGGCCTGGTCAGGAAGGGGGGTAAATCCTCTGAAGCACAAATGGTTAGGGGATAAGTTCACCTTTTTAGAAAAAATAATAAATGCATATTTTTTTGCAGGTAAAAAATGTGCATTTATTATTTTTGATTGCAGGAGCCTGTAAAGCAGGGGTGTCCAAACTTTTTTCAAAGAGGGCCAGATTGGATGAAGTGAACATGGTGGAGGGCCGAACATTTTTCGAACATTCTTTGAACCATTACAATTAAATGCAAATAAATTATTTTATGCCAAGTTAATTGCAAACGACATACTTTTCATTTCATAACATTAAGATCAACTGACAGCTGAGTTTTCACAATGTATTGAAAATAAATTTAAAAAAAACTTACCTGCACTAATCTGCAGGGTGAAAAAGGTAGCTGGAGCTGAAGTCTCTGCTCGGCAGCCAGGAGGGGAAGAGAAACACACTTCACGCTGGAAGCCCGGCCCTGACCTCACCGCCCTCTGTCGCTCCCAGCGCGGCGCAGTCACGCATGCGCACTGCTCTCAAGCAGAAGACTGTCTGCCACAGAAGGGAGGGCCGTGCGACAGCCGCATTTACACAGACCAGGGAGAATGCGCCGCAGTCAGGCATGCGCACTGCCCTCTGCTCTCAAGCAGAAGACTGTCTGCCATAGAAGGGAGGGCCGTGGGAGGGCCACATTACACAGAGCAGGGAGGGCTGTTGGAGGGCCGTATTAAACCGACCCCCGGGCCGTAAATGGCCTGCGGGCCGGACTTTAGACATGCCTGCTGTAAAGCATTGCATCATTGATCAGAAGATCACTGGTGCCATGTAGGTCTCCTGCAGGCCTGTCAGTATATCTGCTTGCTATACGGGATGTACAAGCAAGCAGATATACTGACAGAATCAAGGAACTACCAGGGCGCCCCACAGCACTGTAATAGTTCACTGAGAACTACAAGCTGACCGCTGCTAAGGCGGTTAGTTCTTGTAGTTCATTCTTGAATGATATGGTCGTGTGGGTGGAGCCCTGCACAGCTGTGCTGTTTTTCAAAAGTGACAGCTAGTATGGGAAACATCTCCCTGTACTGCTGTCACAGGGAGGGGGAGGATTGGGCAGAGGCTGCAGCATTCGGAACATGTTACATGTTCCTTCCTAAAAATTGGTGGAACATGTAACATGTTCCCGAAGGTGAACTTATCCTTTAATGACTGCCAGATACATTTGCAATACTAAAAAAAAAAATAATAATGAAAAATAGAGAAAAATTACAATAAAGAAAAAACATAAAACAAAAAACATATTAGCTTATAGTAAAAACATAAATTTTTTTTTTATAAACAATGTATCCAAAAAGCTTGAAATGCTCTTTGAAAGATGTATAAATTCTTGTTAGGTATGCAAACTAGGTATAGAGGTATTGTCAAGGTAAAGTGTTAGTAAACCCAGGACCCGGTATTCACTATATCTGGTCTTCCACAGTACACTGAACATGGACTTGCAATTATTTTAGTAAATATAAACTGCTAAATAAAATTTCTCATCAGCAGCTAAAGCAGTCTTGTGACTTCAGCCGAGCACTGGTTAAAGGATTTTTACTTCTGCTCTTGGAGGATGCAGATGCTGATTTGTCCTGTGCTGATCACATTCACTCTCCCAAGAGAACAAAAACCTCTCTAGCAATACACACCAAAAATGAGCATGTGTACAGTGACTCCTCACGATATGTCTTATCAGGTGATAAGAGGGGGACACTGGAAGAAGGGGAGGATCAGAGAAGTCAGGATCAAACCGCCTGTTTACACAATGCAGAGGATTAACCCCTTATATTCCACAGTGAGTATAACAAGCATGCTTACTGCATATACAGACTGATTTTACTGTTGTGGGTATAGTGACACTTTAACTGATGAATACTGACACTGATAAATTTGGGCTTGGCATTTAGGCAACAATGAACCGTGGCCCCAAATGTGTTAAAAAATAATACAAATCCTCTCAAACACTGGCTTATCTAACAATAGTATGTGACTTAACCACAATATGTGAAAGCATACTTTTCTATACTTTTATGGGAGCCTTTAACATGACCTGATCTAAAAAAAAGTATGATTTGATATATTAAAGGGAACATCTATGAATTTTAATTGTGCTTAAAGGATAAGTTCACTCTTCATAACATGTTACACCCATTTTCAGGGTGTATCATGTTATAAATGGTTAGCACTTCCGCCTGGCAGTACTAGGGTCATTGGTTCGAATCCCAACCACAGCACCACCTGCCTGGAGTTTGCATGTTCTACCTGTACCTACGTGAGTTTTCTCCGTGTACTCTGGTTTCCTCCCACACTCCAAAGACATGGTGGTAGGTTAATTGGATCCTGTCTAAATTGGCCCTTGTATATGAATGTGAGTTAGGGACCTTAGATTGTACGCCCCTTGAGGGCAGGGACTGATGTGAATGTACAATATATATGTAAAGAGCTGCATAAATTGACGGTGCTATATAAGTACCTGTAATAATGAATACAGCACTGACCCCTGCTCTCCCGAATTCTCAGTTAGTGGGGGATTTTCTACCCTTCGCTAGTTGTCAAACGTTTAAAAAATCATGGCCATGCGGGGCTCTGCCCACCCAGCCACGTTACTCATTCACTGTGTTCTGTGAATGAATGAACTACAAGTCCCAGAAGACTTAGCGGTTCATTGAATCTTCCTGTCAGTATATCCGCTTGTCTGTACATCCTGTACAGGCAACCAGATATACTGGCAGATCTGCAGGAGACCTGCATGGTACCAGCAATCTGCTGATCGCTGATGTAATGCTTTACAGGCTCTTACAACAAAAAATAATAAATGCACAATTTTTTTACCTGTAAAAAAATGTGTATTTGTTATTTTTTGTATAAAGGTGAACTTATCCTTTAAGCAACACAATGAAATGTTGACCGTCTACTAGAATTCCACCTGAAATATAGCACATCATTTATTGTGCCTACAACCTAATAGCTGTGTCTGATCTACAGCACTGCTGCCTCTGACCTCTAGTCTTACAAGATTTGGTGATGTCACTACTGAGCTGCTCACTGCTCCTCTTGCCGGAGAGGAAGCTGTACCTGAGGACATCAAACATCTTTCTGCTTCTCTTAAAAGAAAAAGTAGAAAGTAGTGCAAACCCGCATAACAGAGTAAGTAAAACAAATTAAATAAGTGATATTGCACTCACAAATGGTTGCTCTGATACAGTAAAAGGCCATTGGATCACCCATTTACTGTGAAGTTTCCTCCCTGCCCAGGCTAGCAGCTGGGGATGTATGTTTGAGTGCAGGTTTGAGTGTGGCCTTGCCTTCTTAAGTCTATTACAGCGTACAATGCGAGACACAGTCACCGCATGCTTATGCCTTTGATACATGTCAGATTTGATGCATGATGGTGGTAGAGTTGTGAGGCTTGGCTGCAAATGAGACAGTTGTGAAGAGATTCTGTATCCAATATCTTGTATTTCTCTTTCATTAAATTAAATCTGATCCACGGGACTTCACAATGTTTGTCTGTTTCTTGGTTTTGTATGAAATACCCACTCTCTTAAAAGGGATCTGTAAGTGTAGCACCCCTCTAGTTAGCCAGGGGGAGCTAGCTAGGTTTTTCAGTTAGAGGCTGGATAGCAGCCTGGTATGAGTCAGGTTGGGATGAGACAGCCCAGTTACTCAAGGTCAGGCTGAGGGCTCTGCAGGTCAGTTCCCTGATACCTCCCCCTACTCTAGAAGCTTGAGAAGTTTCTAGAAGGCAGTGGGTGGGGGTGAGGAGGGACTGATCTGCATACTCAAGGGATTCTGACCAATACCCAACAGGAGGTTTGGCAGAATAGCCCTTAAGTATGAGAGTGCCTGACCAGGAAGTGGTCAGTGTTGGGTGGAAGATGATGCGAGAAGGCTGGAGTGTGGAGCCTGGGAGGGACCTGCCTGTCACGTACCTGATGGGAGACTGAATTGACAAGGTCGGCCTCACTTGTGTCACTAGCCCTGATCCCGCTGAGGTTGGAACAGAGGGAGTCTAGGGACCAGGGGGACAAGAGTGCCAGTGGTTGTTGCTTGCTGCTTTTGCTGGTGATGACCTTGGTAGGCAGAGTATCCTCTGATTTGGGCACCGTAATAGTAGACAGAGCAGGTTCTGTGGATTGCCCGATGTGCAGCAGAGCAAGGTAGGTAGCCAGGACACAAGACAAGAGCAGAGTCATAGGATAGCCGGGGTCATCAACAGTCGGGCAGCGTGGTACAGAATCAGAAGGAAAAGCCAAAGTCAGGAGCAGAGCCGAAGTCAGGAACCAGGAGCTGGAGAGTAATTGGAGTCGGGTCAGGAACAAGCCAGGTCAGCAATAAAGGAATCGTACAGGAGCAAGCAGGACACGGGGGGAGCTGAAGACCAGTCAGCACTGAACCTGAGCAGAGGCCCTCCTTAAATAGCCCGTTCCCGATCGCGATTCTTCTTGCCGGAAATCCCTTACACTGCCGGTAGGAACTGAAAGGGAGAGTCTCTCAGCCTCAACCGTCCCCTGAGAGAGGACATCCTGGGTAGCAGGGAAGGAGCCAGCCCAGCAGAAGGCCTGAAGGCAGCCACCAACCCACAAGCTTGCAGGAGAGGACTGAGTGAGTAATCCCACACCCCCTGGGCTAGATAAGGGGAGAGGACAGTCAGGTGGCCAACCCAACTCGCTCCCCATCTGGAGCTGCCCGGCTAAAGCAGCAGTTTCTGGGCTTCCTTACTCAGGGATTCCCTCAGGAAGCTGGGTGAAGAGAAGAATCATCTGGGGTCTGAGGTGGCACACCGGGAGGGCTGGAGAGCCATCCAAGAAGAGAATATTTGTTTGTGGACTTGTACATAGTTGCTAAAGGGTTGTCCTCAAGTTGTAGTTTACTTGGGCATCTCATGCACCCCTCAACCCTATCCAAGTTCAGTACCCCTTAATAAAATAAAACAAAAAACAAGGTCAAGGACTGTTTACAGGCTCCAGTATGCAAGGTCTGAAGAAAATACATGCTGCCTGGCTGTGCAGGACTATAGGGGGACCCAAAACTCCACGACCCCTAAGGAGGCAGTGCTTCAGAAGGCTAAGGAGTTGGAACAAGGCCCAAAGAAAGTTTGTGGACACATTCTTTGAAGGAACACTACTACTTTTACACTCTTAGTATCTTTTATTACCCAAGGTCTTCTGTGTTCTATTGTATCTATGAGGAAGCAAAGCCCTGCCTTTACTAAGATGGCTGCTTCCACAAGGTGAAATTAAATTCAGCTACTGCCCACTTTGCTATTTCTTCTATAAAGTAGAGAAGATATGCAATTGCTGCAATGCCCCAAACAATTTCTAAGCAAATAGTGCTTACATAGATTGACACTTGTAGAAAAGAATACAGATTATAAATTATTATAATTATTATACAGGATATATAGCGCCAACAATTTACAGGATGAATCAGAGGGCCTTACTCATTAGAGCTTGCAATCAAAAAAGGCAGGGTCAAGAGATACAAAAGGTAATAACTGTGGGGGATGAGCTGATTGAGAAAATAAAAGTACAGTTAGATAGAGGTGGAATAGGCTTCTCTGAAGAGAAGGGTTTTCAGGGATCAACCAAAAGTGGACAGATTAGGAGATTGGGAGTTCCAGAGGAAGGGAGAGGCTGGCGAGAAGTCCTGGAGGAGCACATGTGAAGAGATGACAAGGGAGCTAGAGGTCTTCAGAGGAATGAAGAAAACAATTAGGTTGGTATTTTGAGACTAGGTTAGTGATGTAATTGGGGGTCGAGTTGTGGATGGCTTTGTAAGTTGTTGTTGGTGTTTTGAATTTAATTTGTTGGGTGAGCGGAAGCCAGTGGAGGGATCAGCAGAGAGGAGTGACAGACACTGAACAGTTGGTAAGGTAGATGAGTCTGGCAGGAGCTTTTATGATAAACTGAAGAGAGGATAGCCTAGGTAAAGGTAAGCCAATGAGGAGGGAGTTGCAGAAGTCAAGGCGAGAGATGACCAGGGAGTGGACTAGGAGCTTTGTGGTGTCATTGGTAAAAACAGATTCTTCAAAAACACTATCAAAAGTATTAAATAGAACGGCAGTGTCTTTGATATTTTTCCCCGTGTCATTTGACAGTGTTAGGGCTGATATCGTTGTAACAGTACTTGCAGTGCCGTTGCTTTGCATATGCCTAGTGTGTTTCCTCTCAGGCTTTTTTTACAGGCAGCTCTAAGGAATGAATAATGATAGCTTGTCTACACTCTGAATTGTGTCACATGGGATTTCAGGCTAGTGTTGTCATTGTAAAGCCTAATATTTTTTTAGGATCTTTGCCTAAATAAAGACCATTGAAAAAAAAGGTGTGTCAGTGGTCACTCCTGTCAGGTACAGGGGGGCAATCACTACAAGGGTAGGAGGACCCAAACTTTCCAATGTCTCCTTTGGAGATAGTTCTACATATCAAATAAAAATATTTTAGTGCAGCCCCTTTAAGAGGTTTGACCATCACACCTGGAGCTGCACATTTCTTCCTACCTGCCAGTAAATGACAGAGCACAAGGAGATGAGAGGAAGGAAGGATTTAAGTCGCAATGGTGGCCAGAGCTCAAAACCACCCCCAGCAACAGGAGATATCCTGGAGAGGGCAGAGCAAAAGATGGCCACGAGGTAGAGGCAGGACAGGCTATGCCGCTGTCTGTGTGCTGCTAAGAGGGGAGAGCCTCAAAGTTGCTGAAGGGAGCTGTATGGTGCTGACCTGAGAGCCAGGTGTGATGGTGAGCTGTGCAGGGTTTGAGAGTAGTTCTAGACCCAAAGGACACCAACTGCAAAGAACTACTGTATAGTGGTAAAGAAATACAGGGCAGAGCTACAAAGAACAGAGATAAGAACTGCAGGGTGGTGTTCAGGACTTCAAACAGTCAGACTGCCGACTCCTGGTGGACAGGACTGAACTGAATTGCTGCCAGAGGGATCCCAGCTTAAAGGGGGATCCTGCGTGTTTAGAATGACCTCTTGTCTGGCCTTCAGGGACATGAATAGGTCTGCGGGAAGAGGCCTCTTGGCCACCGGAGTTTGCTGTACTCCAACAGGAGATCCAGGGCCAGCAGACAGTATTTAGTCCTACTTGCCAGTGGCATAGGCAGGGCCTCTTGTTTATAGATAGGTCAAATATCTAGGACATTTACTTGGGTCCAACTCCCCCCCAACTCCCCTTTCTCTCTCCACCTGCTCTGAGACATACAATAAATAGCAGCTAGACTCAAAATCCATTTACTGCAGATCAGGCAGCAATTGTGACTGGTTGCCAGAAGTTACAGGATATCATTACCAATCACTGTTATAGTGGCACTATTGTTTTTATTGAACCCCTTTTCCTGAAGGGCTTTGTCTGTTAATAAAGCCCAGTTTACACTCCCAATGTGGTGGTGAGTTCTAGGTCAGGTCAGGGAGGGTAATTACTAAAGATGTCATCTATTAAGCTCCTCCTCCAGGGTAAGTGCTACATTAGCGTAACAGGTAAAGATTTATAATAGGATAAATTTTCAATTTTGATTGAAATATGCACAGCTTTAAACAGTGGTCCGTCTCCTGTATGGTAAGTTGAATGTCTGAAAAGTGCACCAGGGGCATAGGAGGGACAGCAGATTTTCATCTATCCATAGTTGGTAGTACCATTGATGCAGATTTATTGTAAAGCTGCAGGCTAAATTCTGTGCATTGCTCTGCTCTACAGTGGCTAAGCAGGGCAGCAGTGATACATACATACATAAATACATACATATGCAAGCACCTCCAGACACTAATAATAAAACAAAATCTCTGGTGGCTATGCGTTAGGGCTTGCTGCATATAACAAGTGCTCTTTGCGCTGCCTTATTGAATATACACCCATAGGGTTGATAAGAACTTGCCTCGGACAACAAAAGAGCTTTAATCATTGATGACTGTGTAAACCCAGGTCCAGATTTTGTGTTCAGCACAGTGGTATGTGCCTATAGGCAGTAGTCCCTGGGGAGCTGTCCTCAATCCCCACAACTTAAAACAGGCATCAAAAGATCCCTTGTCATTTGCCTTCTTACACTTACTGACAGCTGACTTCTTTTCAGCAGCAGGGCACAGAACTGCATACATCATATATCATGCCTTGTGTATCATGTGATTTGTCCACTAGTCAATTGCAAACTAGGGAAATCCACTTAGAAGCCTTGAGCTCATAAAGTTATTGCATTTTTTTATATAGGCTGCTCTGCGTTGACGCCGAAGAATAATATTAACTGCTTCCCAACTGCCCTATAACAGAACTACTGCTACAGGGCGGCAGGGCTGCACAAAATCATATATATATATATATATATATATATATATATATATATATATACGTGATTGTGCCTTTCCAGGTAGGGGACGCGTGCACATGCCACCCGCACCGCCATTGGCGGCTACAGCTCTCAATCACTGGATCCTGACTGGAGATTCCCCAGCAATCGCCAAGGAACACTGACAGGGGAGAGGTCTATATGTAAACAATACAGATCTTTCCCCTGTCAGCACCGACATGCTGCTTTGTGTTGCTCTGCATAGCATTTTTACCCCAGTGTCAGAATGCCTGCCACAGTCCTACTATAAGTCGCTGATTGCCACCATTACTAGTATTAAAAAAGAAAAAAAAATAACAGTATATATACTGCCATTTGTAGACGCTATAACTTTCATGTAAACCAATGAATTTACACGTATTGGGATTTTTTTTTTAGCAAAGACAGATTTTGGCCTAAATTTATGACGAAATTTGATTTTTTTTTTTATTTTTTACCGAATATGTTTTATAGTAAAAAGGAAAAAATATTGTTTATTTTTCAAAATTGTCGGTCTTTTTTTGTTTATAGCGCAAAAAATACCACCGATCAAATACCACCGAAAGAAAACTCCATTTGTGGGAAAAAAAGGAAATAAATTTTATTTGCAAAGTAACGCAGTGCCGTATCACAAAAATGGCCTGGTCAGGAAGGGGGGTAAATCCTCTGGAGGGCAAGTGGTTAAACGTGGAACTACACTGCATCTGAGCACCACAAACAAGGACACTATTTAATTCATTTTTAATATTCAAAGCAAGCTCATCCATCCATTCATGTCTCCATGCTTGATATTGATCCAAATGAAACGTGCAGTGCTGCTCTAAGCTGAAACAGAGATCTCCCTGCCGCTTGCAGCGAAGGGAGCTGCCGTCCCTGCACCAATAAGAGGTTTAAGGTCATTATTAAAGAGAAGAAAAAGCCCCACTCACCAACCCAGTGCATTTGTATGTAGATGAATGCGGCCTCAGCCAGTGGTGCTCCAGCCACACCCCCCTGACATGTTTCACCTGCTCACCGGCATTTGATCTCAGAGGTGGGGAAAACAAAGCCAAGCAGGGGTTTGTATAAGCATCATCGGCCATGAGTAGAAACAATACAGGTGTATGTAATGGATGTTATTGAAGACTGTCAGTTGGCGGTGTGATAGATCGAAAAAGAAGAGACAAGCACACAAAAACATGGAAAAAAACCCATATAATGGGAAATTAATAAAAAATTAAAATGAGAGAATGAATTGAATAAAGACGTACACTAATTTATACTCTTCTTCTTTATACTTCTTATACTTCTTATTCTTTAATCATTATATAAACCCTTGCTTGGCTCTGTTTTCCCCACCTCTATGGCCAAGGCCCGGTGAGCAGGCGAAACATGTCAAGGAGGCATGGCTGGAGCAGCGCTGGTTGAGGCCACATTCATCTGCATACTAATACACTGGGTTGGTGAGCGGCGCCTTTTCTTCTCTTTGTCCATGCTTTATTTTGCTGAGAAATCGCCCCCTAGAGAAAACACTTCCTAGCATTTCTGGCCATGGTCATCTTGAGTAAGGGCAGATGATTTGTGTAGTGTTTACTTCCTGGTATCTATCTGCCCTTAGCTCAGGCATGTAAGAAGGGTTTGCTTAGCTGAGAAAGCCCCTCCTCCCCTCTTGAAGAGTCCTGGGATGTATGACATCATTTGCTTAGGACTGGAAACCAGAAAGTAATTGAAGAAATGTAAAAAATGTTTAAACAAGTTTGTGTGTTTGCTGACCACGTGAACGGCAAGGGCAATTTGGCGTGCTGTTCGCCCACGGCACCCCACAACGCTCTGTGCTCTGACAGTGCATTGTGATTGGCCAACGCAATCCAGCTGACCACAGGTCAGGTGCAATGCTATCGCCAATCACAGCGCATGATGATGCCACAAGTGATGTCATCACACTATTTAAAACCTGTCATCGCGGCTCAGCTGTCAGACTGCAGGAGCCAACGTCAAGAGCAGAGCAGGTTTTTTCTGTTTGTTTTTTCAGGTTGACAGTGGCTGCAGGCGTCGTGATTGACATTGAATCTACTTCGGAGGACATTGTTTTATTTTTGTTTCTCATAAAGGACTTGCCAAAGACTCCTGTAATTTTTTACTACACTTTTTTTTTCGTGAATGGCTTCCAGATTTGGATAAGCTCCCCACCCACAGACACCCACAACCATCGGCCAGGGCTGAGGGGAAGAGGCCCTGGTCCCCATCAACATGGGGACAAGGTGCTTTGGGGGGGAGCCCCCCTGCCCCAAAGCACCTCCCCATTTTAAGGGAATGTGGCCTGGTATGGTTCAGGAGGGGGGGGGGGGTGGCTGCTCATCCACCCTTTCCTGACCTGCTGGGCTGCATGCTCGGATAAGGGTCTGGTATGGATTTTGGGGGGAACCCCATGCCATTTTTTTTTACATTTTGGCATGGGGGTTCCCCTCAAAATCCATACCAGTCCCGAAAAGCTTGGTATGCATGGGAGGGGGGACCCCATGCTTTTTTTTTTATAATTTTAATTGTTGGGCAATGCCGACATTTCTTTTGACATTCATCTGTCAGTGGGGAACCCCACGGACAGCTGAGACATTAAAGAATAATTTTCTACTAAAATACTGCATGACTTCATAGTGTAACTCATGCAATATTTTAGAAGCTGAGCTGTATCCTACCACATATTCAGATGTGGTAAGAAACTGCTCAGCAGGGGGGTGTTCGGCCCATCACTACTGTGGACTCACATTACCTTTAAAGCTGGTTCTGGTCCATAGAGCAGGTACCTCCAGATGCCAGCTTACATCTTAGTCTATTTTCAGTGCATCAAGCTTACAACAAAATTATAGATAATTTCTATGGTCAAGCTCTGGTCTGAATCCTTCAATCCCTTGAGCCTTCCTATTGGATACCAAATACAATGGGTGGCCTCACTGCCCAAAAGGAAGGGAGTGGAATGGGAAGAAGTCAGCCAAAGCTCAACTACAAAAACTGAAGCTGAGCTTAGTTTAACAGAGACCCTGGATTTTAAGGATAACCCAGGGATGCCAGCACGCACCTGATGGACAATGTTCAGTGCACCTGGGCCACCTTAGAAGAGTTTCATTCAAATGAGCCTAGAGCTGGCTGGGAACATAAATATGGAACAATCTTTGCTGTATTTCATAATGGCTTAAAACTTTTTTTACATGCTTAGATTGTTTTTACCTATGAATATAATAAAACTAAGCATTACAATAGATTTAAAAAGACTGTATAGTTCTTTTAAGACACAAAAAGCTTTTGTTTATTGACTTTAACCTTTGGTGGATTTGTTTTTTTTCTTTATTTTTTTTTTGTACATATAAGAAAAAAAGCAGAAAGACAGGAAGACAGATAATCTATCGTTACAGTGCTCTCAGAATCCCTACCAGGACTTCCACAACTCTCTTCTCAGTGAGCCTGCATCACTTGCCAGAGGGAACCATAACACTATTTTGATAAGAATACTTTTAATACTTTTGTTAAGTGGACAAAGTACGGGAGTTGTTTTATCTTAAATAAAAATTTATTTTAAAAGGGGTTTTCATATACTGTTTTTCTTTATAGCAGTTTGACAACCCTATTGATACTTGCTTTACAAAGAATTTTATTATAGAATAGATAGGAGCAGAGAAACAGTCAAAAACAGATGCATTGATCAACAGGAATAAAACATACAAGGTATTCGACGAATATTACAGAATATGTACTGATGGAGAGACATAGAAATAAACTGCATACTTAAGTGCTGGGTACAGAAAAAAGAGAACACAAAAAAAAAAGGGAAAAAACAATAAGTTGCAAAAATGGTAAACATTTAAAGACCAAATGTCAATATAAACTTTAAGGAAAAATTATCACTATATCAGCATACAGAAAGCGAAGAAGATATGAGATGGAGCCTCTCTAAACGCAGATAGGCATTCCACACGCATGGCTCCCGACGGAGTCCAGCATAAGGATATAGTATTGCTGGTGCGGCACTCAAAGCAATAATCACAATCAAGTATAAATAGCAGAAAGACAGACTAGACCAAAGGAAAGAGAGGAACGATGAGTAAGGAGATGAAAACAAAAACAAAAAGGGCTCCAGGGGGATCACAACAGAAAAAAAAAAAACGAATATGTAAATTTTATATCGACAAAAGGGACTGGTCGAATCTCGATGGTTGGGCTATATCAAGCCAGGTACGCCATGTCTGCAGGAATTTTGTGTGGGTGTCTAGCAGTATAGCCATCAGTTTTTCGTTAACCATTATGAAGTTCATCCGGTTTTTGACAGCCTCATAGCTGAGGAGGGGAGTCTTCCAAGCCCTTGCGATCGTCAGCTTGGTAGCCATAAACAGGTGTGATGCCAGCTGCCGTTCAGGACGAAGTAGGCCCGCTAATGGTTTAAATAAAAGTGCTTCATATGGGTTGCGCTTAATGTCCGTGTGAAACATAGTACGGAGGAGGGCATATACTCTGATCCACAATCTGCAAACCTTAGGGCAAGTCCACCAAATATGAACCATAGTACCCATCTGTTGACAGCCCCGAAAGCAAGTCGGGGAATATGTAGGGATAAAACGAGCCAGACGAGCAGGCGTATAAACCATCTACAGTATAAAAACATGATAGGCATTTTCTAGAATGATAACATTTCTAGAGCATTTAGATAACGTTTGGGTCATGGTCCCCCAATCTTGTCGATCCAAAGTGCCCCTGAGTTCCGGCTGCCAACGCTGATAAGAACGGACCAGAGGAGTTCTATAAGAAATAATGGAAGAGTAGACTAGAGAGATTAAGCCCGGAGCATGGGCTTTCAAAGTGGGACAACCTGTAGGGTCCCGAGTGCGTCCATATTAAATATTTATAAAGTGGTGGAGTTGAAGGTAGCCAAAATGTTCCCGCAATTGGATATCATGAGAGGAGTGCAGGGTTTCAAAGGTGAGTATTCGAGGGGCAGATAGCATCGAATGTACATCATGGAAGCCATTTGCTTGCCACCAAGCAAACTGTCCAGGATTATCACGACCTGGGGGGAATAATGGGTTATGTAGCAAATGTAGCAGCGGTAGGTGGGCAGAGATGAGCCCCGCAGAATATTTAATAGAATCCCAAAGACGAAGCGTTAGCGTCAGCGTCGGGCTAAGGGATGAAGGTCGATGAGTAGAAGGAAGCCACGGCAAAGAAGAGAGTGGTATCGGGTGGGAGTCCATCAAGTCTATAGAAGCCCATAAGGGAAAGTTGTGAGATGCATGGAGATTGGCTAAGGAGGCAATATTGGCCGCCAGATAGTAAGACTGAAGATTTGGGACAGATAAGCCACCCGTGGTCTTACGAGCAAATAAAATTTGTTTACTAATTCTGGGTCGAGAAGAATTCCAAATGAAAGACAGGAGTTTTCGCTGATGAATACGCAATATATGCGAGGGAACAGGGACAGGTAGAACTCAAAACACATACAATAATTTGAGAAGATAGGTCATACGGATCGCATTGATTCTACCAAACCACGATAGTGGATAATGAGACCAGGAGTACAACAGTTCTGTAAGTTCATTAAAGACGGTGGGGAAATTAGCCCGGTATAGTCCTTCATAAGTCGGGGTGAGCTTGATTCCTCAATACGGCAAGGCCGAGAGCCATTGAAAAGGGAACGAATGTTTCAGAGTAGCCAAAAGTGATGGTGAGAGGGTAATTAACATAGCCTTAGATTTGGCAGGGTTGATATGGAGGTCTGAGAGAACTGCAAAGGAGTCCAAAACCGCAAGCAAATTTGGCAAAGTAACTCCTGGGTTCGTGACCAACAACAATATATCGTCAGCGAACAGAGATAACTTGTGCTGAGAACCAGCTACATCTATTCCCTTAATATCAGGATGCATACGAATGGCTTCTGCCAAAGGTTCCAAAGCCAAGATAAATAGTATAGGAGAAAGTGGGCACCCTTGTCTAGTACCTCTGCCAATCGGGAACGTTGAGGACTCAAAACCATAATATTTGAGTTTTGCTTGAGGGAACGTATATAGTGAGGAGATCCAACGTAAGAACAAGGGACCAAAGCCAAAACGGTGAAGGACTGACATAAGATAAGGCCAGGACAAAGTGTCAAAGGCCTTGTTGATATCTACTGATAGGAGCATCATATCAATTTTGCGAACATGAGCCAAATGTTGTAGCTGTAAAATGCGTCTGATGGCATCTCCGGCTTGTCTGTGGGGGACGAAACCCACCTGGTCCTTTTTTATCAGACGAGAAAGGAAAGAGTTCAAACGAGTGGCTAAGATCTTGGTGAGGATTTTCATGTCAATATTAATAAGAGAAATTGGCCTATAATTTGCCCAAGAGGAATGATCATGATCTGATTTTGGGATCATAACCACATTAGCAGTCAGAGAGTCAGGGGAAAAGTTCGAACCTCCCTTCACTGCATTGAACATAGCGGCAAGGTGAGGGGCAAGCACATCAGGCAATTTCTTGTAATATAAAGGCGTGTAACCATCTGGACCTGGGTGTTTGCCCGCCTTCAGATCTACAATGCATTGCAGAACTTCTGATATTTGGATATCACAATCCATCAGGTCCTTATGAGTCTGAGTCAAAGTAAGCAAGGACAGATGGGATAAAAAGTCAAAAACAGACTGAGGGTCAGCCCATGTAGGATCCGTATAAAGTCTGGCAAGTTGATGCCGGAACTCCTCCAGTACCACTACAGGATTACTTGTAAGAGCATTCTGAAGAGTGCGTAGAGAAATCGGTTTGGGGTGATGTGCAAAAGAGCATAATCTACATGCTAACATGGAATCTGGTTTATTTGCTTTACTATACCACTTCTGGCGCGTCCAACGCAAAGAGCGCTCAGCCTCATCCGTCAAACAGAGATCCAGTTCCAGGCGGGCCTGATCTAGCAATCTTCGATAGTGTAGGCACCTGCTTAAATTGAGCTGACGCAGAAGCTAGCTTTGATTCCAGCTGACGCTGTTTATATTGTCTATCCCTCTTCCGCCTCGAAGCAATCTGAATAATATGGCCACTAAGAACAGCCTTGTAAGCTTCCCACAACGTCACCAAAGAGGAGACGTTTAGTTTCAGTTTCAGTTTAGCTGAAAATATTCTTGAGATTTGCGCTGTAGTTCCGCCTGAATCTCCTTCAGCGAAAGTAGGGATTCATTCATAATCCAAGAGGAGTAGGCTGGCTTACAGAGGAGAGATCGACAAACCACCAAAATGGGGTCATGATCAGACCATGGAACTGTAAGGATAGAGACGGAGTGAACCAAAGGGAGATGTTTACGCAATACAAAAGAATGGTCAATTCTAGAATGAGAATGATGAGGGTGAGAGTAGTAAGTCTAGTCTTTCCCCTGGGGGTGGAATTCACGCCATAGATCGACGAGGTCATGGGTACTTAACGTATGGGTAAAGGATTTGGCTGACGCGGAAGAATTAGAATTCTCTGCTGGGTATTTATCTAGGAAGGGATTTAATACCAAGTTAGAATCTCCTGCCAACAAAAGGGTACCCCGTTGATGAACATCCAGTAGAGAGCAGATAGGTGTCAGAAAGGGTCCAGGGTTGACATTGGGAGCGTAGTATGACATTATTGTGACATCTATATCCTGAATCATGCCCTGTAGTAAAAGATACCTGCCACTGGGGTCAGCAATACGCTTCACACAAACAAATGGGGTTTTGCTGTGAAAAGCAACAAGAACTCCCCTTTGTTTAGTAGGGCCAGTAGCCTGAAATACCTGAGGGTAGCGTGCATCAAAATATTTTGGGGTGGAGGTAGTTGAGAAATGAGTTTCCTGCAGACAGGCAATATCTACATGGCGAGCCCGGAGAAATTTAAATATCTTTACCCGTTTTTGTGGAGAGTTCATTCCCTGAACATTCAAAGATAACCAGTTCAACGACATGGTGATCGGGAGGAAAATAGATCAAATCTGCTACGATCCCAGAGAGCCCTGATTATTTTTATAAAAACACAAAACACACATGACAAGGGACAAAGAAAAGAAGGTGGAAAAGAAGGAAGAAAACAAGAAACCATCTGGTATACGAGCAATATGCATGTGAAACAGTAAGATTAGTACAAACATCGTAATAATCAACTGTGCGTGATATGCACACAAAGAGGCTGGATAGCGGGCAGGACACCAATCCAGACCACTAGCCAGCTCGGAGGGGGACACAATAGTCAACCGGAGCAACTCGAGTGAAGACAGAAAAAAATATTACACAAACAACTTAGGCTAATATACCCACGAATAAGTGGTCTATAAGTGACTCGTAAGGCAAAAGGAATCTCGCACCTCAAAAATGAGGAAACTCCAAATTAACTGGAGGAGTGAGACCGCTCACGGGCCCGCCCAGTTAGCAGAGTCACACCCGCGGCCTGAGATCCACCGCCAGTTCTGCCTATCAACAATAACATAAATAGAAGCATCTATACAGAATTAACATGGTTATTTAAGCGTTGGCTGCAGCGAAAAAAGTACTACATTGCATAGCTGCGGAGGAACACCAGTGGGCAGTGTCGCCCGCTTCTCAAAAAGTATAAAAAAACCACAAATGTGAATACCCAACCGGACACAGAATGTCAACTCGCAGAAACCTCCTGGAAATGCTGGGCCTGTAAAGATCGAAGAGCCTGAGAGCTACTCTGGCTTGGAGGAGATGATTTACGTGAAGACTGGGGGCCCCGTGGGCATGTGAAAACTGTAGCCTCCTCAGTCCTGAAAGTGGCGGCAAATATCCGCAGGTGAAGAAGCTTGGAACTGACGACCTTGAAAGGAGAAAGAGAGAAAGGTAGGGTCTCAGGGTACGACATTTCACAATCGTGACTGGAGACAAATCCACAAACAGCTGGATGGAGTTACCCTGAAATTCCAGAGCCTGATGATTCCGAGCCGCCTGTAGTAGACGCTCTTTGGTGCGGTAAAAGTGGAATTTAATGATTATGTCCCTGGGAGGGCCCTCCAAGGGTTTAGGAGCTAAGGTTCTATGGATACGGTCGAATTCCAGTCGCTCCAAAGGGATCTCAGGAGCCATTTCCTGGAAGAGAGCGGTAGCTGTACCATGTAGATCAGTGATTACCTCAGGAACCCCGCAGATGTGGAGGTTGTCTCTGCGGGTTCTATTTTCAGCATCTTCCAATTTATCTTTTAAAGTGTCCAGCTCAGAATGCAAATCATCTACCTCCTGTTCATGGCCCTCCAAGACTGTAGTTGCCAGATCCATACATTGTTGTAGTTGATGGGCACGGTGACCCAATTCTTGACCCAAAGGCCTCTTACCAGATCAGAAGATAATTTACGAGAGGCAACTGTGATCTCCTCTCGCACTATGGCGCGAAATTTGTGTAGCAGGGCTTCAGGGTTTTGTTCAAGGGAGCCGGTCAGTCCTGAGAGGAATTGCTGCTGACTATTGCCATCTGACTCCGGATCCCCAGTAAGCTGCGTGGTGTCATCAGGCTCTGGGGGGCTGGGTGTTATCTTGGCTGTATGGCCATGTGGAGGAGATTGCTGCTGGGCCCAGTGTTTGGGTTTGGTGCGTGGGGTACGATACATTTTTAGGTGAAGCCCAGGTATTTCACAAGCACCTACAACCGGTAGAGATTATACGCAGGGGTGTAGAAACCCTATTGCCGAGGTAGATGTTCCGGTGTCGCGGCGCAGGGAGATCAAATGGTCATCTTCCCTGGCTACGTGTGCGCGTCCCCCAGCGGGGTTGCGTTTACATAAGAACGATTGCTGTGGAGCGCCTCATGCGTCCTGCCATAGCCAATAAATTGTAGAAAAGATTGTCACAATGGAGGGGGAGGGGTAGGTATAAGCTGCAATGGTAACTTGAACAATACCTTCCTTAGGGTGATGAATTCCCAAGCAGAGCGAGCGTAGGCCCCAGGGTCTCAGCATCAGATGGGGTGTGTGGATCTGCAACAGCCAGACGGTAGCAATGAAGGCCCACCAGAGGGGGCACAGGAGCCTCCACTTCACCCCCTAAGGAAAGGGGGCAGATGGGATAGGCCTCCAGACCTGTCGGGGGCCACTCATCCACCACGTTGAGCCCTCAGGCCTTATTACAGAATGCCCAGTCCTGGCGTGATCCCCAGAGCCAGTGGAGAGGCCAGGAGGCCACACACAGACCGCCCCAAGAGCAGACCCGACAGCAGGGGGCCAGGGGGCGGAGCGGCGGCATCTCGCTCCAGCCGTGATAGCGGGAAAGACCGCAGCTTCGCAGACCGCGGTAGGCCGCAAACTCCCGGAGCTCCGCGGGATGGTGTCAGGCAGAAGCCGCAGGACCTCCGGTGGCCTATTAGAACCTGCTACCACCCGGATGGCAGCAGATTGTACTGTAGGGTGCCAGAGCTCACGAGCAAGCAGCCACTCCGGTCGCTATCTTGGACACTCACCCTATTGATATTTGATAGTTGTAGTGCTAACCCTGGGAAGGGCCACTGGAAATATATTGGGTCCCAGAAGCACACCGAGAAACTCAGGCTAGTGTCTTATTAAGATTTATTGCATATCTTGAACAAATGCAGGGATAATGGTTTAGGTTTGCTGGATACTCAAGGCACAAAATCTTGGAGGACAACTTCCCTGAAAAATCCTGTCCCAGCTGTATTTGGCCCTACAGTAGCAGCCTCAGAAATAATGCTGAAGAAAGAGGGGATTGCCAGTCAATCTGAGACCCTACGCCAGCAGTCATAGTCCTTAAGCAGCAACCTCTGGCGTCTCTTCCTCAGTAGGCAGTTCTGTACCTGAGGCTTCAGGCAAAAGGCACCCATCTCTCCAGCCAAACTTTCACAGACACATTTCCTCTCACAAGATTCCTTAAGTCCAACTTCCTTCAGGCCCTTAGCCATAACACCTGCTGAGGAATAGCATCAGTAACATCTAGGACACACACACATGCTCCCTCTCAGGGAAGAGGTTCCAAGGGAAGATAGATCTGGTCAAATCCTTCCAAACATTTACCTTCTATCCAGCCACACTTTCTGGGTCAGTCTCCCGGGGATTGGCTAAGGTCAGATAACTCTTCACTACCCAAGGATTGATCTTGCCACTCTATTTCTGAAATATTCTTCCAGAGAAAGGCAGAAGCAATCAGCCATCAGGTTTAGGGACAAACATGATCAGACCTAACAAGCAAATTGCAGCTTAGCTGCCTACAGGAGAGCTATACACTAATTTTTGCCAGTCCAGAGCAGGGGAGCTACATCGTCATAAATGTGTGTAGCACTACCCCCTTGAGGGCTGCTGGATTTGTTTTGGGTCTCCCTAAGCTCTGCATGGCCAGGCAACATGCATTTTTCATACTTGTACATTTAGGGTCAGTGAACAGTCCTTGAGATGGTTTTTAGTTGTTTTTATTAAGGGGTTAACAACTTGGATGGGCTCTAGGTGTACATAGGATGCCCAAGGAACTGTAAACTTGAGGACAACTTCTTACCAACCTGTACACTGTACAAAATTTGGATCCAAAAATAGCGACTGTCTCTTTAAGAGCTCTAAAGTCCCCTTGGTGTACCTCCTCTGACCGCAGATAAATCTTCCTTTTCACCCAGCTGCACTGAGGGTATCCCTGGGCAAGGGATTCATAGATCTAACAATAAAGTAGTCCCCGATGAGAACTAGTTGGGTCTGGCACTTTACCGCCCTTTCCCTTTTATCTGGCCCAGGGGGTGTAGGAGTACTCACACTGTCCTGTTAGCTTGGTGGGTTGAAGCTGGGCTGGCCCCTTCCCGGCTGATAGATTGTCCTCCCTTGGAGATGGTGGGAGAGTGGAGATCCTTCTGTCCAGCAACCAAGCTGTAGGTAGGCTCCCCTCCCTGGAGCCCCCTCCCAGGCTCCACACTCCAGCCTTCCTCTCAGTCCCTCTTCCAACCCTCCTCTCTATCCCTCTTCCAGCCCTCCTCTCAGTCCCTCTTCTCCTGATACTCAGGCTCTGCCAAATTTAAGGGTTGTCCATGCTCACCATGCCAGGCCCCCTGCCTGCGGATTGGCCAAGGTCCCTCCAACATCTGGGCCCCCGCTCCTCTTCCAAAAAGTTCTCTAAGTTTCTGGAAGAGTGGGAAGCCCTGGCCTGTAGAGCCTCAAAGCCTGCCTGAGGTGAACTCACTACCTCACTCCCAGGTTGACTCATCCCAGGCTGCAACCCAGCATCTATCTATAAAACAACAAACTTAGCTATCTAAAGGGTGCTACACATGCTTTCTTATAGTTTAACGCCTTCATGACATAAAATAAATCAGATCGTAACACCTGAACATAGTTTTGCCATTTTGACTCATGTTAGTAAAAAATACATTTCATGAATTAACAAACAAAACACAATAAATACCCCAATTTTTTGTAAAAGAAAGATAAGGTTATGCTAAGTAAATTGATACCTAATATGTCATGCTTTAAAATTGTGCACGCTCATGGAATGGCACCAAATTATGGTACTTAAAAATCTCCATCATAAATATAATTATTTTGACAGGATGAGACTCTGTCACTGTGAAATTTGTCAGTTAAAGGAGACAGGGTGTGCACTTTGGCTGAGTGCAGGACTATGGAGTATAGCTCTTGAGTGGAGAAAACTGCTTTTGCAGCTTTCTCCAGGTTTTGGTATTCTTGGAAGGGGCTCCGTAGTTTGGAGATTCCATAGCGTCTTGTGTGGTTTTGTGGATTAACAGCAGGGTGTGTGCCTGGGTGCACACAGCCCTTATAATAGTTTAGAAATACCTCAGAGCTCCACCTAAGGGAGACAGGAGGTCTCCTATAAGAGTCAGAGCGGCTGCATGTGGCAGCCAGAGTATGAATGTTTGCAAGAGATGGTTAATGGCCTGAGGACTAGGCCAGAGGAGCTGTATGTGTCCGACAAGCTCTAAGCTGTGTGCCTGGAAGAGCTGGTGGTCAGAGGGACCAGTATCTGTATAGCAGCAGTGCTGCTGCTGAGTAGCCAGGTGGGCTAAATTTTAATTTGAATTGTGTATATTTTACTGGAGAAGAACCCCTGCGTGGGAAACATTATGTGTTTTGGACTTTCCTTTTTTCTTCCTTATAATAAAAGTGGTCTACCAAGCCCTGAAAAATAGTTCCTGACTGGAGTGAACTCACTTGCAAACACATCTACCACTGAGCTAAATATCTCACAGACGTGTAATGCTTGAGATCCCAGGTTTTCTGCAGCCTTTCATGCCTATTCCACAGTACTTTTCAGCAGCGTGCAATCCACCAAGAAACGCAAGACCAAGGCACCTCACAAGCCATCCTGAATGCCCAGTTCGAAGAGATTCAACATTTCTTCCCAGGATCTCAGCAGCCTAGTCCCAGTACTAAGATGGCGGAGCCACACATCAGTATATCCAAGGTGCTCACTACACAAGCACCACCAGCTCCCTCGGCAGACAATTTCTCTGATGTCCATCATGTTCCCATTCCACCTGGAGATACTATGAGCTTCTGCTACCACACTAATCTCAGGGTTCTTATCCAGGCCCTACCTACAGAGGTGGACATAGAAGCCCTTATCCTCCATTTGAAGGAAACTCACAGACAAAAGCTGCGGACCTTGCAGACAGAGGTGCTCTCGCTGGCAGACTGCCTCACCACTGGAGAGTCCTCCCTTACCATGCTGGAACAACATGTGAATAACTTAGGAGACAACATGAATGCAGCAGTGGCACTTCAATTACATCTGGAGGACCCGGAAGACCGGAGCCACCAGAACAACTTGTGGCTCTGAGGCCTACCTGAAGCCACAGGCCCCGAAAACTTATGTCACTGCTATCCTACATAAAGTACTGGACTCCTCTGTTCTGGTCAATTTGGAATTTGATAGAATACATAGGGCATTGGGCTTGAAACCCTCTGATCCAAACAGACCACAGTATGTGATTTGCCGCTTCATCTATAACTCTCAAAAGGAAGCTATTGTCCATAAAGCATGGGCGGCTGGGATGGTCGATTTTGATGACGCTCCTGTGAAAATCCTCTTGAACCTTTCCAGAGCTACCCTGCAATGTTGGGCCCTCTTGCTCCCAGTCCTAGACAAGGCTTGCCAATTGGCTCTTAGTTATCGATGGGGCTTTCCTCTCTCCGTGACCATCCATAAAGGAATGTCCTATACTCTCCGCACTCAGGCAGACTTACCTGATCTTTACATCTTCTTGGAATCTGACCCTTTTCCAGTTCCTAAATGGCTCCAATTGCTCCCTCGGATGATGGGACGCTCGGTATGACAACCCGACAAATCTTTCCACCTCACCCGCAAAGAGGAAGAAGAAGATCTCGGGCCCTAACTCCTGATGGCTCAGGTGAGTCCTGATACCTGACATTGATGGAGACGTATTCAATTCCTCTCAACATACAGTATTTGCCTTAGTTGCTCCCTGAAAGGTCATGGACAATATCACAATGGAACCTGTGTACTTTCGGGGTCTGACTTGTTTCATCTGTCAGGCATAATCTAATTGCTTTGCACTATATAGGTACTACCTGGAACTAATTGTCCATCCAGGGTATGCACTGTATCTACTTTATCTACTTTGTTTCTCACACCTGTTCAGCCCCTTATGGACAAGATCAATTTGTACATTTCTGCTATGAACCTGTTTATTTGGTGATAACTTTGTCATTACTTAAGATAAAAAAATGTAATACATATATTGTTTTTTTTTAAAGGACAAACAAGGCTTTCTTTTTGTACTTTTTTTTTTTGCAATCCTTAAACAATTAAATGTAACAAAACATAATAAAATGCACTTTTTTTTTTGAGCAGTGTTTACAATAAATAGTTTTACTGCACATAAAAAGTGATGTTTTATTCTGTAATTTGTCCTATTTTAAAATGACACAAATATTATGATTCTGGTACAAAGCATTGCAAAGCTATTTACAATTGAAAAAAAGTGTTTTTTTTTTTCAGTTTTGCGCTTTTTTAAATGTGAAATTTGTAAATATATGTTAACCACTTGCACTCCAGAGGATTCACCCCCCTTAAGACCAGGCCTCTTTTTTCTACTCAGCGCTGCACTAATTCAACTGATAATTGCGTGGTCATGCAATGCTGTACCCAAACAAAATTTACGTCCTTTTTTTTTCAAACAAATAGAGCTTTCTTTCAGTGGTATTTAATCACTTGTGCACTTTTTGAAGAATTTTTTTGAAGAATTTTAAATTCAGTCCATCCTATGCTGAGACCATATCCAAAATGGCCACGCTGCTCCTTCCGGTTTTGCGTCTGATGTCACGAACTTGACGCGTTTCGTCACTTCCGACTTTTTCACTTTTTTGATCCCTTGTGAAAAAGTCGGAAGTGACAAAACGCGTCAGGGTCGTGACGTCAGACGCAAAACCGGAAGGAGCAGCGCGGCCATTTTAAATATGGTCTCAGCATAGGACAGACTGAATTTAGTATGGACTGTACTTTTTAAAATGTAAGCGGCAAATAAATCTGTGTGTTATATACATTACTCCACTGAGTCTGCTCTTCTCTGCCCTGTGAGGAACGGGGATCCCGATGCCCATTGCTGCATGAGGAACGGGGGATTCCACTGTGTACTCCCATTAAAGGAAAGCATACTCCCATTGAAGGAAAAACCATCTGGCATATGGGGATTTTATAACGCTTGTGAAAGCTGAAAGATGGTAATTGTATATTATCCTAAACGCAGAGTGGTGGCACTTATCAGATCCTGCACAATTTTTCACTGATCACTAATTGTGTATTTGTGGCATTTCATGTATTGAAGTGGTTGTTTCACAAGATCACTAGTGAAGTTGTGTGTGGATTTTCACTTCACGTGTTGATGCTCATTTATTATATTATATTTACATCACTTGTGTGGTTGCATGATGTCACTTATATTATAATGTAAAAGATAATGCACTATATTTAGTTTATTTTTTTTGAGGTACTTTGGATTGAAGTGAAGAATTGGACATTTTCACAGTTGGAAGATTGGAGAGTGTGGATTATAATTTTGGATTTTTTCAATTTTGAATTTGGGACTTTATTATGGACATTATGTTAGTATTGAGATTGTGGGGTAGGATGTGTGGTTAATGAAGGCTATAGAAAAGGTTTATGACATTTGCACTTTCAAGGGTGACAGTTTTACTTTTCTTTTTTGAGTTTTTGATTTAACAATTTTTTATGTTACTTTTTTTTTATATTTTTTTAAAAATACACTTTTTTTTACTTTTAATGCACAAAAACACAATATTTTGGCCAATTATTTGGTAACATATAAAAGATGATGGTATGCCGAGTAAATAGATACCAAACATGACGTGCTTTAAAACTGTGCATGCCCCGTGCAATGGCGACAAACTGCATACGTTTTTAATATCCATAGTATACGCTGGGCCAATCATGGCGAGCCATATAGTCTACTAATGAATACAAAGCCTGCTCGGATTGGCTGAGGTTGTGACATCATCAGCCCACCTCTCTGACTCAGCCAATCCGAGCAGGCTTTGTATTCATTAGTAGAATACATCACTCGCCGTGATTGGCCCAGTGTATACTGTATGTAGCCGCAGCTACCGTGCATACACGCATCCAGCGGACTGATTACAGTAGGGACGTACCGGTACATTGTGAAACCGTTTGGCTCAGCGCAGTATACTGTATATACCGCACATCCAGCAGGCTGACAGATTAATCTGTCATAGGGACATTGGTTTTGAGCCAGCTTGGCTCAGCATGGTATACTGTATGTACAGTATTACCACACACCCGGCCAGCTTGACCCAAACAAACTCAAGGTTCACATTTTATACCCCGCGTATAAGATGACCCCCATTTTTTGGGGTATATTTTTAAGTATAAAAAGTAGTCTTATACGCCAGAAAATACTGTATTTGGTATCACCTGTGCATTTTTTTATTTTTTGCACTATAAAAAAACCAACGACAATTTTGAGAAAAAAAACAATATTTTGGACTTTTTGCTATAAAACATGTCCAGTAAAAAAAATTTTAAAATCAAACTTCATCATAAATTTAGGCCAAAATGCATTCTGCGACATGTCTTTGCTAAAGAAAAATCCCAATACGTGTAAATTAATTGGTTTACGTGAAAGTTATAGCATTTACAAAATGGTGGTATATATACTGAAATTTTTTTTTGCAATACTAATAATGGCTGCGATCAACGACTTATGGTGGCAATCAGGACTGCGGTGGACATTCTGACGCTGGTGGGGAACTGACTTGGGGTCACTGACATCCCCAGTGACACCAATACAGTGATCAGTGCAAAAATAACCCCACTGACACTGTACTAATGGCAATGGGGAGGAAGGGGTTAACATTTGAAGACAATCAAAGGGTTAACTGTGTGAGGGGAGTGTTTCACTAGGGGGGTGTGCTTCACTGTATGCACACTGATCCAGAAGGCTGTACTCCACGATCCGGACCAGTGTGCTCAAACTGTCCAGGAGGAGAGCTGCAGTGTAAACAATGCAGCCTTCCTCCCCATCAGTGTTTGCCAGTAATCGCCTTGCTCCGGCGGGTAATCACCGGCAGGGACCCAGTGATTGACACCCGCAGCTGTGGTCAGCAGCACGGGTAGGGCGGTCTCGCGCGCCCCCTACCCGAAATGCAAATTCACGTATATATACGTGATTTTGCACAGCGGTGCTGACCTACCGCAGTAAATGTACTGTGGCTGGTCGGCAAGTGGTTAAAGGTATAAAAATATTAACAAACAAAAACAAAAAAAAAGTTTAAATACTATCAGTTAATAAAATAGAAACAGCCAAAAAAAAATCAGCAGGAAAATAATAATTGGATCAAGGAGAAAAAGGAGTTAATTAGGGCTAATTAGCGTAAACTTAGTTAATAAGGGAACATTTACTTGAAAAAAAAAACTTGTCAGGTTGCTTTAACTGACTTCTCTGCAAATCAAATTCATCCCTTTGATCTGTAGCTAAATAAACAGATACAAAATGAAATGTTTCTTTTGATCAATGTTGTTGATAAACATTGCCAGACTGCTTTTCTTTGACAGCTCCAGCTGTCAGTATTTTCTCTGTGTACTGGGCAGTGCTGCTTTGATTAATCAGAGCTGAATTGCCAAGTACTGTGACAAAGGAGGTCCTGAAAGCAGGGCAGAAAGACTAGGCATGTTACGCATGCCCGATGTAATGATGACATTTTTTGGGGCGAGTCTAACATGACCAGAGTCTGCAACTGGTGATATACGGATGAAAGGGCTTAGTTCCTTAATGTTTATTTATGATCTGCAGGAATGTTAGTGCAACTACTCTGTATGGACACTGCCTTATTTACCTGCATCAGAGGGTTTTACTCCTCAATGTTTCCATAGACTCCACTGCCCATTGCAGATGCTGGAGTATATGCTTACACCTCTAATAGATCACTGGGAGACCCAGATATCACAGGCCTTAGTGTTAGGGATTCCCAGATTAAGGTCTCGGCATACACTAACGACATGCTCTTCTCTTTGACTATTCCAACTATTGCCCTTCCCAATCTTCATGAATTTGAATCTCATGGTGCTATATCTCACCTAAAGATCAATCTGAAGCAATGGGGTTGGCAGTATCACCCTCTTTGCTTTGAGCCCTGCAACTTAGCTTAGACTGAGACGGAACTGGGATGCCTGGGAACCAACTAATGACTTGAACTTTCCACCACCAACTAAAATTTGCAAGCTATTGGAGACATGGCTTCATGGTCTACATTTGTGGTTTGATGCTCCAACATCATTAAAATGAGCATCCTCCTGAAATTTCTATATCTGTTTCAGGTCTTGCCCATTGTCATACCCTACCATTATTTCAAATGAGTAATTCACTCTTTAATAACTTTATTTGGTCACATAAACATACCCGTCTTTGTCGGCATCTGTTGACTCTACCCAAATAGCATAGAGGCCTGGCTCTACCAGATATCCACAAACACTACCAGACCGCCCACTTGGACAGGCTGATTGACTGGTGTGATCATGTGGACACCAAATTCTGGACATGAGATGAACAGGCTCAGAGTCACATACCACTGCGTATATCCCCTTTGTGCTATGGAGATCTGCCTTCCCACTTTAAAATACATCCCGTGATAGGCCCTATGATGTGCACCTGCTTTAAGCTTTTCTCTGCCTCTATACTGTCTACCATGGACTTTCATTTTACCTGTCCTAGGTAACCGAGGTTTCACCCAGGACCTCCAGGAAGGGACATTTCAATTACTACTTGAAGAGGGATGGTATCAAGTCTCTCAATTTCTGATGGCAGATTCTTGGTCCACTATAAAGAACTTGACAGAGACTAGGTGTCCCTTTCATCTAGACATCTAAAAGGTGGCGCATTTGCACTATTTTTTTTACTTCATTTTCACATCCATGTCAATATAGTCACCCAATGACTTTCCTAGAGGAATATTGCTCTGATTAAGGGGAACTACTCCATACCCTCTTGAAAATGTACCCTTTGCTGAGAACACCACCAGACAATCATCACTAATATAGTCAGATTTACTCTAAAGTCCTCAATTTGCACAATACAAGAAACTAATTATGAGATCCTTACTCCTGGTATTATACCCTGTGTCTATTGCACAAATATTTTTCAAATACTTCTGTACGATGCTGGCAGTGCCAGGAGGAATGAGTCACACTGTTACACATATTTTGGTCATGCCTCAAGCTCTATAATTTCTGGAAAGAGGCTCAGAGGATCACATAAAAATTTACTGATTATAATGTACCGGAAGTTCCAGCTTTCTTTCTCCTCCATGCTTCCAAAATTCCTGCTAAAATATTTAAGAAGTCAGTACTCCGCCACCTCCTCAATGCCACCAAATCATGTATTCCTCTTACCTGGAAAAGCATTCAGCCACCCTCCATTGGACTTTGGATCAAAAAGGCAGAAGAACTGAACTTGTTTGAGGGTCTGATGCTCTCCTCACAACTGAAACAATAAATGCACTCACAAACCTGGAACATGTTTACATATTCAGAAGAGGGTTAGGCGCTCTTCAATGTCAACTCTTCCACGGGATCTTAGCCATTAATTATGCCCTCCCCTAGGTCACACTACCACTTTTTGCCCCCTCCCTTTCCTTTTTTCCCCCTCCCCTTCCCCTCTCTTTCTCTACTTTTTCCTCTATTTCTTATAAAAAAACTTTGGTGATTCCCCTCTCAATGATGGGCTGTCATAGACCCAACGTTTTTCACACTGTACACGACTTTGAGTTTGTAATACGAGTTCTTCCCTGATTTATTGACCATTTGTTCTCTTTATCAACTGGACATGACCTCTTCAAATCATTATAGTGTCTATATGCTTTGACTGTCCCTGTCAGGAACCATCGCGACGCATGGGTCTACACATGCGTAGGTGTCTGCTGAGACATATAGGTGGCAGGGCACTAGGACCCAGGCGCACCCGTCGCCTGGACAGTACTAGGCAGGCACTGGGACCCAGGCTACGCCTGTCAGGTGCAAGGCGGGCTATTTAAGCTAGCCCTGCACAGACACTTGTTGCCGAATGGTCTTTGTATCCTGTTACCTGTGTGTGAGTACTTCTGATCTGGATTGTTTTGACCTTGTTGCCTTCTCCCATCCTGACCCCTTGGCTTGCCTGACTCTGCTCCTGGATGTTCCCGTTTAGATCTGACCTCCTGGTATTGACCCTGCGTGTGACCCGACTATCCTTTGTCTACCGTTTTGTACCTTACCGATCCGCCAGTTGCCGACCCTGCCTGCATGACTCTGATTTAGCTCATCCATCCACCCACCCCGCAGGGATCACTAGGCTCCCTTACATCAGACTCCTATCTCTCTGGAGCCCCTGTCAGACTCCTCTACCCCTGTTGGAGATACCTGGTAGTTGCGACCTGGTACCGGAGCGCTCCAAGTCCATCCCCACCATCAGGGGCCCTGGTGAACAAGTGCTCCGGTGCTTAGACTCCGCACTCTGGGGAGGCTCTACCAGGGGACTGATAGAGGTGCTGTCAGGCGGTCCGTTACAGTACCATTCGGCCATGACCGAGTCTGGAGGGTCGCCTTCTCCATGGGATGAGATGTGCTGACATTTGTCCGTACTGACCCAGGCAGTAACTAACCTGCAGGACAAGTGTAGTCAGTTAGAAAATCGATTTGACACCCTAACGGTATCTGGAGTGTCCCCTCAGAGTCAGGCCTCAGCTATTGACACTAGGGCGGTTTCTGAATCTCCCAGTGGGGCTGCGGCTGCAGCTCCACCAGCCGAACCCCGCGTTCCCATGCCTGAACGTTTTCAGGGAGATCGAGCATGTTTTAGAACGTTCAAAAACGCATGCTACTTGTATTTTGAACTGCAACCACGTGCGTTTACCACAGAGTAGGTCAAGGTGGGATTTGTAATTTCTTTATTACAGGACGAGCCCCAGGACTGGGCCCTTAGACTAAGGAAAATGCAGGACCCTCAGTTACAGACCTTAGACGCATTTTTTAGGGCCATGTCAGTTCTGTACGATGACCGGCTGAAACCACCCTTTATGCCCTACGACAGGGTCGTTGAGCTGCGGAGGAATACGCCTCCGAGTTCAGGCGATGGATGGGGGACACACACTGGAATGACGCTGCCCTACGTCACCAATTTAGGGTCGGACTCTCGGAGGGCCTAAAAGATGAGTTAGCCCGGGTTGGCCTCCCCGGGTCTCTAAAGGAGTTGATCGACCTGGCGATTCAGATTGATCGCAGGTTAAGGGAACGCCGGTCTGAGAGGACAGGTCAAGGCCAGGGTCAAGGAGCTACCTGGATACCCCCCAAAGGCACAGGTCATTCCGTCCCTGCTACTGTTCCACCAGTTGTCTCCACTGATGTGCCAGAACCGATGCAGCTGGGTTTGGCGCGGCAGACCCTTACTCCAGAAGAACGCCAGAGACAACGGGCCAAGAACCTGTGTTTCTATTGTGGGAAAGCTGGACATGCAGTGCGAAACTGTCCAGTGAAGACATGTAAGTCTCGATCTTCGGTTCCTGTTTCTTTGAGTAATATAAGTCAGTCCAATTACTTAGCGGTACCCCTTTTGTTTCAGCTGCCAGAGAAAACCGTGGTAACCACTGCAATCATTGATTCGGGGGCCTGCAGTTGCTTCCTGGACCTTGACTTTGCCCGCCAGCAGGAGATACCATTACAGGCCAGGAAATGGGGGCTTAATTTGTTCTTGGCTGATGGTTCCCAAATAAAATCAGGTTCAGTGGACCAAGAGACCCCTCCCATACTCACCACCATAATGGGCTCCCATCGGGAATTACTACACTTTGACGCCATTGCGTCACCCCTTTTTCCCGTGATCCTGAGGCTTCCGTGGCTGCAGGCCCACAACCCCCAGATCGACTGGAAAACCGGGTCCCTTAGTTTTTCTTCAGACTATTGTCAGAAAAACTGCCAGGCCTCTGGGCCCCGGGCCCCCCAGATCCTCTTATGTGCAGAAGAGGACGCTAACCTAAGACAGATTGTACCAACCGTATATCATGAATATTTAGACGTGTTCAGTAGACGAGGGGCTGATACACTACCACCACATCGACCATATGATTGTCCCATTGACTTATTGCCAGGTTCTGAGATTCCTTTTGGCCGTATCTTCCCGCTATCGGAAAAGGAATTAGGGGTACTGAAGGACTATATTGAGGAGAACCTCCAGAAAAAGTTTATTCGCCCTTCCACATCTCTGGCAGGGGCGGGTATCTTCTTTGTGGAGAAGAAAGATAAAACCTTGAGACCCTGTATTGACTATAGGGAATTAAATCGGGTGACCATCAAGAACCGCTACCCTCTACCTTTGGTCCCAGAGTTATTCCAGAGTCTGGGGACAGCGGTCTGCTTTACGAAGCTGGATCTGCGTGGGGCATACAATCTGGTCCGCATCCTAGAGGGGGATGAGTGGAAAACAGCTTTCCGTACTCGATTTGGGCACTTCGAGTACCTGGTCATGCCGTTTGGACTTTGCAATGCCCCAGCCACGTTCCAACACTTCATAAATGACGTGTTGCGTGATTTCTTGGACATTTTCGTTATCGTCTACCTAGACGATATTCTGATCTTTTCTCCATCTCTAGATGTCCACAGAAACCACGTAATCAAGGTTCTGGAACGGCTGCGCCTGCACGGCCTATATGCCAAGGCCAAAAAATGCAGCTTTGAGCAGCAAAGCATTGCATTTTTGGGAATGATTATCTCCACTGCGGGGATCGCAATGGATCCCCAAAAGATCTCGGCAATTCTTGATTGGCCAATTCCAGCCGATAAGAAAGGCGTCCGAAGGTTCATTGGATTTGCCAATTTTTACCGTAAATTCATCAGGAATTTTTCAGGTCTGGTTTCCTCCATAACGCAGTTAACCAAGTCAGGAAATCACTTCAAGTGGACACCAGGAGCTCAAGAAGCATTTGAGACTCTGAAGCGACTGTTCACCACCGCTCCCATTTTGGGCCACCCGGATACGGCTCTGCCTTTTGTGCTAGAGGTAGACGCATCCGAAAACGCAGTTGGATCCATCCTCTCCCAAAGAAAGGGTCCCAAGGAACTTCTACACCCAGTGGCGTTCTTTTCCAGAAAACTAACCCCGGCAGAACGCAATTATGACATCGGGGACCGGGAACTATTGGCCATCAAGACGGCATTGGCAGAATGGAGATATTTACTGGAAGGAGCTGCTCACCCAATCCTGATCTTCACAGACCACAAGAACCTTGAGTACTTGAAAACAGCTAAACGCCTAAGACCACGCCAAGCCAGGTGGGCCCTGTTTTTCTCACGGTTCACCTTTCACATTACATATAGGCCCGGTTCAAAGAATACAAAGCCTGATGCCCTGTCTCGCATGTTTGAGGACCCTGAGGAGGAACTCAAACCGGATACCATCCTGTCTGCTGGAAATTTTTTGGCTCTGCAAACGGAACTAAGGGCTAGGTTGCAGGACGCATCTGAAACTTGTTCCAGAATGCCAGACATGCCACTCTCCCGCCAGGAAGGGTTAATATGGAAAGAAGGACTGATTGTGGTTCCAAAGGAGGTGCAGACACAGGTGTTAGGGCACTGCCATGATCACCCCATGGCAGGGCACTTCGGAACAGCAAAGACTCTGGAGTTACTCAAACACACCTTTTGGTGGCCTAAGATGAACCAGGATTGCAAAAGATACGTGGAATCTTGTGAGATCTGCCAGAGGAATAAACCGACCAGAAACAAGATAAAATATATAAATGGTGCAGCGCTACTAATATACAGCCAGCACTAAAAATACATACAAAAATAAATAAGTCCAAACTGCATGGGTGAATGATCCCCTAAGTAAATATATAACATCAAATGACAAATATCAATCACTGATGTCAAGGTGCCAAAGTGCCACGCACTTAATAGGTGACTAAAGGGTGATGAATCAGTCCACTTTAAGCACACAGGTGAAAAAAATCTTCTTACACGTGGATGTGTCATGCGTGCCAAACAAATCCCAAAATGGTCTGAGTGCCCCCTCACCTCCTTGGAATGACCTCAAGGGCCAACCAGCGTTTTCTACTAGTATTCAGACAATCTCCTGCAGATCCCCTCAATATAACCGGAATGACAGCAGCTTTATCCAGAACTCCTCCTGCACTCCACCGCTCCGGCAACACCTCTAGGGTCCACTCAGAGACACAAGGGAAACAAACTCCATAGTGCAATATTGTCAATTTTATTTGAATGAAAATTAAAATACCCACTCACATGTTAGCAGGTAACAGCAAACATCCTCAGTTGTCCTCATGACATGTGGCTTCATGGAGTCCCAATATGGCGCGGGCGCCGGAAATGACGTCACCGCGTCCCGGAAATGACGATGGACGTACCAACGCGTTACGTCACGAATATCACGTGACTTCATCAGGGTCCCTGATGAAGTCACGTGATTTTCGTGACGTAACGCGTTGGTACGTCCATCGTCATTTCCGGGACGCGGTGACGTAATTTCCGGCGCCCGCGCCATATTGGGACTCCATGAAGCCACATGTCATGAGGACAACTGAGGATGTTTGCTGTTACCTGCTAACATGTGAGTGGGTATTTTAATTTTCATTCAAATAAAATTGACAATATTGCACTATGGAGTTTGTTTCCCTTGTGTCTCTGAGTGGACCCTAGAGGTGTTGCCGGAGCGGTGGAGTGCAGGAGGAGTTCTGGATAAAGCTGCTGTCATTCCGGTTATATTGAGGGGATCTGCAGGAGATTGTCTGAATACTAGTAGAAAACGCTGGTTGGCCCTTGAGGTCATTCCAAGGAGGTGAGGGGGCACTCAGACCATTTTGGGATTTGTTTGGCACGCATGACACATCCACGTGTAAGAAGATTTTTTTCACCTGTGTGCTTAAAGTGGACTGATTCATCACCCTTTAGTCACCTATTAAGTGCGTGGCACTTTGGCACCTTGACATCAGTGATTGATATTTGTCATTTGATGTTATATATTTACTTAGGGGGTCATTCACCCATGCAGTTTGGACTTATTTATTTTTGTATGTATTTTTAGTGCTGGCTGTATATTAGTAGCGCTGCACCATTTATATATTTTATTTTGGATTAAGGTATTTATTGGTACTGAGTAGGTGCTAGCAGCTTTGTTAGGACCATCTAAGCGCAGGGGCTTTTTTTCACGACCAGAAACAAGGCCTGGGGGCTGCTACGCCCACTACCCATTCCTACACGATGCTGGCAAAAAATTGCCATGGATTTTATAGTGGAGCTACCCCCATCCCAGGGTCATACGGCAATTTTTGTTATCGTGGACAGATTGTCAAAAATGGCCCACTTCATACCGCTAAGGGGGACCCCTTCAGCAGAAGAAACGGCCAGGATCTTCATCAAAGAAGTAGTTAGACTACATGGGGTTCCTGAAGATGTGGTATCCGACCGTGGGGTGCAATTCACCTCAAGATTCTGGAGAGCCCTGTGCAAAGCTCTGGACATTAAGCTTTCGCTTTCCTCCGCCTTCCATCCTCAGACGAACGGGCAGACGGAGAGAACCAATCAGACGCTGGAACAATACCTGAAGTGTTATACATCTTTTGTACAGGATGACTGGCTGACACTCTTACCCATGGCGGAATTCGCATTCAATAACGCGAATCACTTGGCTACAGGGCAGTCTCCGTTTTTTTCAAATTACGGGTTCCATCCCACGTTCATGCCTGACCTGTTGGCACAAAGTACGGTGCCAGCCACTCAAAGCATGTTGGAGTTCTTCTCGGACAACAACAAACGGCTACAAGTAGCTATGACGAAAGCCCAGGAAGACAACAAGGAAGCATTCGATAAGAAACGAAGGGGAGACTTAATTTTGCAGCCCGGAGACAAGGTCTGGTTGGCAACAACTAACCTGAAACTACAGTGTCCATCCAAGAAATTAGGACCAAAATTCTTAGGTCCCTTCCCGGTAAAACGCATGATTCACGAGGTTGCTTATGAGCTGATCCTTCCTGAAACCTTTAAGATCCATCCTGTGTTTCACGTCTCCTTGTTGAAACCAGTAGCCACAGACCCATTTCCAGATCGAGAAGCCAGACCCCCAGAGGCTATTACAGTAGGGGATCAGGAAGAGTTTGAGGTGGAAGCAATCCTGAACTGTCGTAGAAGGGGGGGCCAGACCCAAGTCCTGATTAAGTGGAAAGGTTATGGTCCTGAGGAAAATTCTTGGGAACCTATTCAAAATGTTCATGCTCCTAGACTTATGCAAGAATTCGTGCGTGGTCACCCGCAGTGGAGAGATCAATTGGGCACCAGGAGGGTACCCATAGGGGGGGGGCAATGTCAGGAACCATCGCGACGCATGGGTCGACACATGCGTAGGTGTCTGCCCAGACGTATAGGTGGCAGGGCACTAGGACCCAGGCGCACCCGTAGTCTGGACAGTACTAGGCAGGCACTGGAACCCAGGCTACGCCTGTCAGGTGCAGGGCGGGCTATTTAAACTAGCCCTGCACAGACACTTGTTGCTGAATGGTCTTTGTATCCTGTTACCTGTGTGTGAGTACTTCTGATCTGGATTGTTTTGACCTTGTTGCCTTCTCCCATCCTGACCCCTTGGCTTGCCTGACTCTGCTCCTGGATGTTCCCGTTTAGATCTGACCTCCTGGTATTGACCCTGCGTGTGACCCGACTATCCTTTGTCTACCGTTTTGTACCTTACTGATCCGCCAGTTGCCGACCCTGCCTGCATGACTCTGATTTAGCTCATCCATCCACCCACCCCGCAGGGATCACTAGGCTCCCTTACATCAGACTCCTACCTCTCTGGAGCCCCTGTCAGACTCCTCTACCCCTGTTGGAGATACCTGGTAGTTGCGACCTGGTACCGGAGCGCTCCAAGTCCATCCCCACCATCAGGGGCCCTAGTGAACAAGTGCTCCGGTGCTTAGACTCCGCACTCTGGGGAGGCTCTACCAGGGGACTGATAGAGGTGCTGTCAGGCGGTCCGTTACAGTCCCATACTGGAAGTTGTGTCTTGTACTATAGATGCTTCCTTTGTACCTGTGTATTTTGATTAGGGATGCCAAAACCGAGTATTTTCACTCCCAATACCTGAAACCGAGACTTTGCAGTGCAATATGCGTCAATATAAAATATATGGACGTATATTGTACCGCAAAGAAGAGCATGTGATTTGAACAGGAAAGCAGTGCCATTCCTGTCCAAATTGCATGTGGTTTTCCCATTGCTCCTGTGTGAACCTGGCTTGTCATAATTCACACAGGCATGGTGTTGGAAACCTTCCTGCAGCGATCCCATGCTGTCACATCACATGTAGTAGCACCAGCTACATACAGTATACAGTGATATGATCTGGTTGCGGTATGGGGATTTCCTGTCTGCAGCTGGAACAAAATCGAGATGGGCTGAGTGCTTCTTGACCATTCAATGGAAGTCTTGTATTTTTATCAATGAATCAATGGCATACGTACAGAGGTTGCAATTGCCCCATACTCCGGGGGGGCCTGTGCAGCCCCCTGTACACCTTAATAAGAGAAGTGGCAGGGGCGACAGAGGAACCATACACCCCCCTCCCCATTTCCTACTGCAGCCTTTCAGCAGCTGCAAGAGGAAAATGTTGGTAATTGGTTTCTCTACATGCCACCCCTCCCTTTCACCTCTTGCTGTGATTGGGCTCCTGTGTGCTCCCCCCAGCTTCCCTCATCTCCAGCAGCACTGCCAAGTTTCCCTTTCACCCCCATCTACCACTGGCTGCTGCAAGGGATCTGTCAAAATGAAGGCCGGGGAAGGGACTGGACAATGTGCGAGCCCTTTCCTTGTCTTGATGACTAGAGTCAGTGATCTGTACCAATCACTGACTCTGTCCATTAATAACTGAGGCATAATAAACTGTGTTTACTATGCTTCAGTTTGTGAAAGAATGGGAAACTCTGTACAGAGTTATTCCTGTCCCTTCATTCTGTGCAGCTGAGGCTGCAGAGATGGAGATTGAGGGCTGTGTCCTCAAAATCCTTTCTCTGTCTCAAAGATGAAACACTAGAGGTTTGTTTAGACCCATGATATTTCACCAAAGCCCCCCAACGGGTCTTCTAAAAAAAACTGTAAATAATAAAATTGTAAAAAAGAAATAAAATAGTAAAAAAATAAAACACCGAAACTACTGATACCAGTGGCAGAACTACCAGAGTCGCAAAGGTCGTACTTGCAACCAGGCCCTTGTGCTCTTCCACCGTAGTGGGTCAGAGAGCTCTTTATGGTTTCTTGCATTGGGGCCCTGAAGGTTCTAGTTAAGCCTCTTTAGTGATTACAAGACTTCCTCTGATTGGGCTGCCTCACTGACCAGTAAGAATATGTGGGGAAGGAGGATTTGAACAGTCTTCAACATTATTAGAAAGTGCTGAAGCTTTACCCAATGAAAACAGCCCAGCACTTGAGAAGAGCAGAGGATTATGAAAGCCCCTTTCAGTGCGTGCACTTTTTACCTGCCTTTACTATTCTTAACCACTCCAGGAAGGGTTTACCACCTTCATGACCAGGCCATTTATTGCCATTTAGCACTGTACCCAAATTAAATTTCTATCATTTTTTCACAGAAATAGAGCTTTCTTTTGGTGGTATTTGATCACCACTGGGTTTTTTATTTTTTTTTTATTATATAATAATAAAAACATTTTGAAAACAAACAATATTTTTTACTTCTATAAAACATATCCAATAAAAACACATTTCTTCATAAATTTATGCCAAAATGTATTCTACTACATTTTTGGTAAAACAAAATCCCAATACGTGTATATTAATTGGTTTGTGTGAAAGTTATAGAGTCTACAAACGATGGTATATACACTGAATTTTTTTTTTTTATATACTGCTAGTGGTGGTGATCGACATATAGTGGGACCTGACACCTCACCCCCCGCATGGCACGGCTGTTCCTGGGGCTGCAGGAGGGATGAGGAGCCCCGATACCTGGGGAGAGGATGGGAGACACTCCAATCGGATGGATGACTGCCACTGATATCTCTTCTTTTATTTTTCGTGTCAACCCCTGTGATGGTGTCACCCAGTGTGTGATGCCACTGTGCCTGTACAAGCCACCCTGCAGGTGGGCGGTCATGAAGCTGTTAAAGTGACAGAGCCTCTTTAACACCTAGATTTCCAAGGACACCCTACACATCATGGCAGAGTTAAACAAGCTAGCAGAGCAGAGCAAACTGCAAGTGTTAGGGCACAAATTTAACAGTTAATTGAGGAATTTGAATTTACTTGTGCTCAATACATTAAGCTAGACAATGCTAAGGGTTTAATACTACTTTAATGGCTCCTTTTTTGGGGTAAATAACCTACAGTAGGTTTCAGTTTTCACTTTTCCTATAAAAATAGATATTATATAAAGGAACTTTTATTCTGTGACACAGAAAAAATACAGGTCATCTTAAGACACACTGTTATACCAAAATGCTAAATTATTACTTAAAATGAAACTTTAATCCTCCCTCATTGCTGTGAATTCTTTATTTCACAGAATATATTCCTGTTCATTAATATAATAGATATGACTTTTAAACATTGATGTGATTAAGGCCGAACGCTGTAACTTGAAGTTGAAAAATGGAAGAATCTGAGAAAGTGTAATGTCACAATATGGCATTAGCACACACAGAAAAGGAGGGAGCTTGTAGCTACTGTTTTCTTGCTAAAGGCAATAGTTTAGTAGGGACCATTAAAGGCCTCTCAGGGGATCTCCCTACCAGAATAATAGGATCTTTTTTGACAATCGCTCTGAGAGCAAAGCTTTGCTGCTGACAGCTTAAACTACAGTAAAAGTTCGTCGTGTTGCTAGATCAAGCTAAAGAAGACATGTTTCTCTATAACAATACTTTTTTGTAACATTGTTACTAAACACAAAATAAAATATCAGTTAACCACTTGCCCTCCAGAGGATTTACCCCCCTTCCTGACCAGGCCATTTTTTGCGTTACTGTGCCACGTTACTTTAACTGACAATTGCGCAGTCATGCAATGATGCACCCAAATTAAATTTACGGCCTTTTTTCCCATGAATAGAGCTTTCTTTTGATGGTATTTGATTGCCTGTGCATTTTTTATTTTTTGCGCTACAAAAAAAAAAGACCGACAATTTTGAGAAAAAAACAATATTTTTGACTTTTTGCTATTAAACATGTCCAGTAAAAAAAATTAAAGAATTAAATTTCGTCATATATTTAGACCAAAATGTATTCTACTACATGTCTTCCCAGTACGTGTAAATTAATTGGTTTACGTGAAAGTTATAGTGTTTACAAATTACAAATAGCGGTATACAGTGGGGCAAAAAAGTATTTAGTCAGCCACCAATTGTGCAAGTTCTCCCACTTAAAAAGATGAGAGAGGCTGATCTGGAAAGAATTTATTTGCAAATTATGGTGGAAAATAAGTATTTGGTCACCTACAAACAAGCAAGATTTCTGGCTCTCACAGACCTGTACCTTCTTCTTTAAGAGGCTCCTCTGTCCTGCACTCATTACCTATATCAATGGCACCTGTTTGAACTTATCAGTATAAAAAACACCTGTCCACAACCTCAAACAGTCACACTCCAAACTCCACTATGGTGAAGACCAAAGAGCTGTCGAAGGACACCAGAAACAAAATTGTAGACCTGCACCAGGCTGGGAAGACTGAATCTGCAATAGGCAAGCAGCTTGTGTGAACAAATCAACTGTGGGAGCAATAATTAGAAAATGGAAGACATACAAGACCACTGATAATCTCCCTCGATCTGGGGCTCCACGCAAGATCTCACCCCGTGGGGTTAAAATGATCACAAGATTGGTGAGCAATAATCCCAGGACCACAGGAGGGGACCTAGTGAATGTCCTGCAGAGAGCTGGGACCAACGTAACAAAGGCTACCATCAGTAACACACTACGCCGCCAGGGACTAAGATCCTGCAGTGCCAGACGTGTCCCCCTGCTTAAGCCAGTACATGTCTGGGCCCGTCTGAAGTTTGCTAGAGAGCATTTGGATGATCCAGAAGAGGATTGGGAGAATGTCATATGGTCAGATGAAACCAAAATAGAACTGTTTGGTAGAAACACAACTCGTCGCGTTTGGAGGAGAGAGAATGCTGAGTTGCACAAAGAACACCATACCTACTGTGAAGCATGGGGTGGCAACATCATGCTTTGGGGCTGTTTCTCCGCAAAGGGACCAGGACGACTGATCCATGTACAGGACAGAATGAATGGGGCCATGTATCGTGAGATTTTGAGTGCAAACCTCCTTCCATCAGCAAGGGCATTGAAGATGAAACATGGCTGGGTCTTCCAACATGACAATGATACCAAACATACCGCCCGGGCAACGAAGGAGTGGCTTCGTAAGAAGCATTTCCAGGTCCTGAAGTGGCCTAGCCAGTCTCCAGATCTCAACCCCATAGAAAAGGGAGTTGAAAGTCTGTGTTGCCCAGCGACAGCCCCAAAACATCACTGCTCTAGAGGAGATCTGCATGGAGGAATGGGCCAACATACCAGCAACAGTGTGTGCCAACCTTGTGAAGACTTACAGGAAACGTTTGACCTCTGTCATTGCCAACAAAGGATATATAACAAAGTATTGAGATGAACTTTTGATATTGACCAAATACTTATTTTCCACCATAATTTGCAAATAAATTCTTTCCAAATCAGCCAATGTGATTGTCTGGATTTTTTTTCTCATTTTGTCCCTCATAGTTGAGGTCTACCTATGATGCCAATTACAGGCCTTTCTCATCTTTTTAAGTGGAAGAACTTGCACAATTGGTGGCTGACTAAATACTTTTTTGCCCCACTGTATATACTGGAATTTTAAATTTTTTTTAGTGACTTATAGCAGGACTACGGCAGGTATTCTGACACTAGGGGGAAGTGAATTGGTGTCACTGGCATCCCCAGTGACACCAATACAGTGATCAGTGCTAATAAAAAGTGCTGACACTGTACTCATGGCACTGGGCAGGAAGGGGATAACGTGGGGAGATCAAAGGGTTAATTGTGTGCTGTGTGTGTGCTTTACACTGCAAGCACACTGCTTTGTATGACTCTGCTATGCAGGAGAGTTGTCCTTGCCCATAGACACTTATGCAAATTGTTATCCTCCACTATTTCAAGTTTGCCTTTTATCCAGTGTTTTAAAGGGGACTCTGCACTAATTCACTACCAGCAAAATGAAAAGAGTTAAATCTTTCCTTTCCTATTATTTTTGTGTTACTATTTTGAGGTACTATCATCTACACCTTAATTCAACTTCATACCTATTGGGCCCCAACAAGCACACAAAAGACTCTATAGCATTCTTAAAAGGACATTGACAAAATCCGAGCTCCCTTCACTTTGCATTTAATCCTCACCGTTTAGTTCTGAGGACCCACAGTGAGTGTCAGGGATCCAGGTATGACCAGAGATGTGTGGACTGACACAGGGAAACAGCAGGCTTCAGAAATGATTAAATAATAATAATATTTATTATGAGCTACACAAAATAAACAAACACAGTGCAAAACAAAACAAACCTTAAACTAATAGGTACAGGTGCAGTCAGGGCTGGAGAGGTGGAGTGGTCAAGCAGGCCGGGTCAGGAACAATCAGGCAGAAAGGTACAATGGGAGCAGGCAGAAGAATGGTCAGGAATAGCCGGGGTCAGTGCAGGCGGAGTTCTATCAGAGTCAGAGTCAAGCAGGAGAGTCGAGCAGGCAGGAGACAGGATACAGGAAACAGGGCACATGGGAAACAAACACCAAGGCACTGACTGCAGGTCTGGCCATTCCTTAAATACACCTCCTGCAATCAGCCTCAGGTGATGGCTGATTGCAGGAGTGAGCTTCTGGTTGCTGAGAGCACCCGCTGGCCAGCCCTGGTACTGCAGCCCACAAGGCAGGTGAGTCCCACCACCATTGGCGAGTCCATTCCTGACAGTGAGTTTACCTGATTGATGGTTGTTCTTGCTCACTGGGGATTCAATAATCTCCTCAGATTGGAGGTGCTGGATTATTTCTGAAAGCAGGCCTGCTAACAGTTACAGGTATTTCACTGCGAATGCTGCTACTTTTACTTAAAATTGACAACAGTGATTATCTTTGCTGCATGTACTCATATTATTCTGTTCTTTTTGACAAAGTTACATTCAATGCCAATATAAACTTCATATTAGTTTATGCTACCTCGTGAGTGAGTCTGTTTTACAGTTGTGGTTTATTGTGGTCACAAGAGTACGGTGGTGTCAGCAGAGTTTGGGTTTTCAAAAGGAGGTCCACATTGACAGGGAACCCAAAAATGACTAAGCATCCCACAAGGGGGTAGTGCTACAGGATAATTATATTTTTCTTAAGTGTAAAGACTTGGGTATAAAGTATTTGAATGATAATTGGGCAACCAACACAAGTCACATTTGGATGTACTCTGATACCAAATATTCTGTGAGTCTAATCTCAAATATGATTAGGAGAGAGACCCAGATGAACTTTAGAAAAAGTGAAGCTACCACCCTGTAACCCTCATTGCCTATACAGCCTCACAGCCACTGACGACTGCTAAAGTGATGTGGCATGACCCTTTCACACCCAGAGAGTTGGCAGAAATACTTAGAAATCTTCCTGACTTTAGACTAAAACCAGGAGAATTTTTAAAACGGCTTAAAATTGTTAGCACCTCTTACTTGTGCTGCCCTTTTGATGTTGACCAGATCATTGTCAAACACTGCGGAACAGAAATGACTAAGATGATTTTTTAAAAAAGCTAAAATAACAGCAGCAGAGAGAGAATCTAGAGTAAGTGATACAAGATACTGTCTCACCAAATTGAAAGACATAATTACATTTACTGAGGATGGTATTGAGGTTGTCTCTGGGAGAACAGGTGTCCTGCTAACCCAGCTGGCCACCCAGTTAGAGGAAGGAAGTCCAATCTGATGAGAACCTCAACCCAGAATTACTAGAGATAGATCCTAAGCTTTGGGCAGCTAATTATGAAGGTTATTTTAAAGTAACATTACAACATAAATGTATGCAGCCATCTCCCCCTCCCATCTAGTTGTTTGTGTGTGAACACTGGAGAGCTTGGTTAGAAGACTGTGCAATGTGAGAAAATGTTGTGTGTGGGTTATATGAAATGTTGTGTGATTATATACAGTGCTCTGATACATATACATGTTTTCATAAGTTATTATAACACTTTGTGTTTGTGTTTTCTTTTAGACTGGAATATGTAAATGTGATGACTTAATGTGATCACAGTTAATTTAAATCTGTTTTCCAATTATGGTAAAATGAAGTGTATATTCAGTTCCAATGTATTTTTACTAAGGCATATTTGAACAAAAGGGTTATGTGATATTGAATTTAATATGAGCTCATTAAATATTCTTAACAGTGAACACAGTGCACTTGAAATGAAAACATTTATTATATAAGGTAAAGCATCTTCCTTTAATACTTTCAGCAGAGCCGTTTTTGCATTTTTAATTTTTTTTACACATGTTTAAAAATGATTACACAAAACCCCCAAAACATTATACATTTTCTGAAAGCAGACATCCTAGAGAATAAAATAGTGGTAGTTCCAATTTTTGTTCAGTAAAACACACATTATGTGGATTTTAAGACAAACAAATGCAATAAATTACCCAAAGTTTTGGTAAATAATAAAAGACGGGGTTGCGCCGAGTAAATAGATACCCAACGTGCCAAACCTTAAATTTGTGTGCACCTATGAAATCGCGACAAACTTTAGTACCCTATATTTTTAATAGGCGACACTTCAAAAGCCCCTATAGGTCATCAGTTTAGCGTTACAGAGGAGGTCTGGTGCTAGAATTATTGTTTTTCAGTGTGTGCGGTGATATGTAACGTGTATTGCAATCAACTTTTTCATGCATAGGCACCCTGACATGTATGTTTACATTCGTGTGTGCGTTTATATAACTCTTAGAACTTTTGATCTATAATTGTCTGAGCTCCTACCTCACTGACAACAACCTTCTTGACCCTTTACAGTCTGGCTTTTGCTTTTCACTATACTCAGTGAAACTGCCCTACTAAAACTCACTATTGATTTACTAACTGCTGAAACCAAAGGCCATTACTCCATACTCTTACTACTTCACCTCTCTGCGGCTTTTTATACTGTTGACCATCCCCTCCTCCTCAAAAAACTCCACTCTTTTGGCCTTCCAGACTCTGCTGTCTCCTGGTTCTCCTCCTACCTATCACAGTGATCCTTCAGTGTTATCTATAACTCTGTCTCCTCCTCTCCACTTCCTCTTTCTGTAGGGGTCCCTCAAGTTTCTGTCCTTGGACACCTTCTCTTCTCCATCTACACCTCCTCCCTTGGTCACTTGATAAACTCTCATGGCTTCAAATACCATCTCTATGCTGGTGAAACACAAATCTCTCTCTCTACTCCTCACCTCACCCCTTCGCGTCTCCTCTTTCATTACTAACTTACTAACTGATATATTAGCATGGATGACACACCACTTCCTCAAACTCAATCTTTCTAAAACTGAGCTGATAATATTCCCTTCTGCCGTGCCCCCTCCCCTGACTTCTCCATCAGGATCAATGATACAACTATCAGTCCCTCCCATCATGCCAGGGTACTAGGTGTAATCCTAGACTCTGATCTATCCATTCAGCCCCAAATCCAATCACTGTCCAAATCTTGTAGACTTCACCTCCATAACATCTCCAAAATATGCCTCTTTTTAACCACCGAAACCACTAAGCATCTTATTCACTCCCTTGTTATCTCTCGCCTTGACTGTTGTAACTCCCTCCTCATTGGCCTACCTCATCGCAGGCTATCCCCTCTTCAGTCTATCATGAATGCTACTGCCACATTCATCCACCTTACCAACCGTTCCGTGTCTGCCATCCCTCTCTGCCAATCCCTCCACTGGCTTCCCATTGCCCAATGAATAAAATTCTAAACATTAACAATAACATATAAAGTAATTTACAGCTCTTCCCCAAATTACATCACCAATCTTGTCTCCAAATATCACCCAAACTGTCCTCTCTGCTCCTCCCAAGACCTCCTGCTCTCTAGCTCCCTAGTCTCCTCCTCTCATGCTCATTGCCAGGACTTCTCCAGAGCCTTCCCCATCCTCTGGAACTCTCTACCCCAATATGTCCAATTGTCAGCTACTCTGTCCACTTTTAGGCGATCCCTGAAAACCTATCTCTTCTGGGAAGTCTATCCTACCTTCAGCTAATAACTGAATCCTCTGTTTCTCCCATCAGCTCATCCCCCACAGTTATTACCTTTTGTTCCACCAGCCCCTCCCTATTAGATTATAAGTTCCCAGGAGCAGGACTCTCCTTAACCCTCTTGTATTGAACTGTATTGTTGCTGTATTGACTCCCTTTATATTGTAAAGTGCTGAGCAAACTGTTGGCGCTATATAAATCCTGTATTATAATAATAATATGTGGGGGTGAGGGGCCTAAAAACATGTTTGGGTGCTTGGGTGTATCTTTATTTTTTTTTGCAATAAAAAACATTTTTTTCATCACATAGGGGATACAAAGTATTGTATTGAGACATCTCTGCGCCAAAGATAATAAATAATTATGCAGCTGCAGTCACTAAACTCACTGTGAAGCATGCAAAAACAAATATGTGTGTGACCGCGCTCAAAATCTCAAGTCTTAAACTATCTAAAACAAGAGAAAATGTTAAAATATTACCATTATAAAATGTATCAACAAAATATTCACTTTCAAAATATTGTGCAACTCAGTTCAAAAACCATAATAATTATGTCCATAATAATTATTGATAAATCCAAATAAAAAAAGTCCTTAATGTCAACCATCAGGTGCAATATGTGCAAAAAAAAAAGAAATATATATTGAAATAAAAATTGTACCAAAGATCACTTTGCATAAAAGTGTGATGTCAAAACACCCAGTGTCCTTCACCTCTTAAAGTAAATGGCTCACCTCTTTCAACACAACTTATACAAAGTAAACATTTGTTCTTTTAAAAGGTATCATACACAATGCAATTCATTTCCAAACTTTTTGGATCCACTCTGTTCAGTAATGGTCTCCAGACCATTTGCCAGCATGTCAAAAAACAAAAGGGAAGGCTTTATAGCGTAAAACAATCTATTATTTATTAATAAATAACCATCATGGGTACGCTCACATTGCCATGTGTCATGCCCGACACTAAGGAGGTATGTGCATATACAAGTAAAGCCGCTGGCTTCAACACAGACTGAGGGTCAAAGTGGAACTTCACTCAGAGCGTGACTCTCCCTAACATGTTTCAACATGCTGCCTCTGATGACAACACGTTGAAGGAAGCACTGTATTTTGTCTGGCTGTTTCCCTTTATGAACATGAAGGAAAGGAACGGGTGAATGCAAGTGTGTCATGCACATAGTGCTATAGACAGTTATGTAAATTTTAATTTTTATCCTCATGATTTTCAGGATGAAATTTGTCAGCTGGTAGAATATTATGTATGTAATTGTGTAAAAGTAACAAAGGCTGAATCACTGTTTATTATACCAGTAAAATATTCTCTGTTAAAGCGATTCTAAAGGTTAATTTTTTTTAAAATAACAAACATGTCTATACATACCTACTGTGTGCAGTGGTTTTGCACAGTGCAGCCTGCATCCTCCTCTTCTCGGGTCCCCTGCAGGCTCTCCTGGCTCCTCCTGTCTGTTGGGTGCCCCCACAGCAAGCAGCTTGCTATGGGGGCACCCGCCGCTCCATGTGTCCATTCACACACGGAGCCATGGCTTGGCCCCGCCCCTCTCCTTATTGGCTGACTGGCTATGATTGACAGCAGCAGGGGCTAATGGCTCCCACTTGCTGACTTAGCCAATGAGGAGGCAGAGACCCGGGGCAGCCGAGGCTGTCTTTCACATCACTGGATCTCGATAAGGCTCAGGTAAGTATTGAGGGGGCTGGGGGCACTGCTGCACACAGAAGATTTTTTACCTTCATGCATAGAATGAATGAAGGTAAAAAACCTTCAGCCTTTTAGAACCACCTTTAAGTTGAAGGAAAAAGATACATATCATCTTTTATTGTGTTGATCCCGATATTACACTACTGAGGGGATTCCACATACAAAACTTGTAGACTGTAGTAATATTTGACAAAAAGTACTTATATAAGAGTCTTTACCAGAATGCATGTCAGCATAGGAAGCTGAATTATATGCACGTAAAGCCATGTGTACTGTATATAATTAAAAGGAAATGTTTGTACAGACAGCAGATATGTTTTTGGGATTGCGCACAATTTTTGTTTCTTTCTGGAAGGCAAGAAAAACTGCCTGACAGGTGCCACGAGCTGGTCAAGCATGAAGGCCAATATAGAGAGGTTTAAAACTTTCCATAAGCCCCTTGAAGTGTCCATTTTGAAACTCCCACCATAGCAGGTACGAGAAAGGCAGATGTAAACAGAGTGGCGGAAGAGGCAGCTGAGCAATCTGCTCTTCTATCTCTTGAGCTGACATTGGGTTGGCAGTAGAACAGTCAGAGTTACAGGTCTCTGATCTTTTGGGTGGAGAACATCTTAGTCTGTCTGTGGATCCAGGTACCTAGTAAGGAAAAGGAACTTTGGAGGAAGGCCTGTGGGATCTGCAGGACCCAAGGGTGTCTCCCCAGAGCTCTGTTCACTACATCAGCACAACCGGCACATGGACCAGGAAATCTTTCCGAAGATGTAATGGCCAACTGCATAGCTAAACTATGGATAGCCCCAGGGTTTGTTACCTTTGCTGCCTGATTGGATCTGCGAAAGAAGATCAGGTTGCAAGAGGCAGAAGTTACCTGCTGAGAGCACTGTATCCGGGCTGGGTGGATCCCTCGGATTGTCAAGCATTCTAGACATGGCGTCTGGTTTGACATTCTTGGAGCCTGGTCGGTAGGTAATGTGAAAGCTGAATCTGGAAAAGAAGAGCGCCCACCTGGCTTGTTGAGGTTTTAGACGTCTTGCTGTCTAGATATTCCAGATTTTTGCAATCCGTGTAGATTAGGATGGGATGTGCCGCGCCTTCCAACAGGTATCTCCATTCTTCCAATGTGGATTCGATGGCCAATAATTCCCGATCTCCTACATCGTAGTTTCTTTCTGGGATAATTTCCTGGAAAAGAAGGCAACAGGGTGAAGCAAAAGTTTTAGACCTTGACGCTGTGAGAGGACGGCCCCAACAGCACTTTCTGAAGCATCTACCTCAACCACAAAGGGTAGTACTGGGTCTGGATGGCTTAGTATGGGTGCTGATGTAAAGAGTCTCTTTAACGTTTCAAAAGCACCTTGAGCTTCCGGTGTTCAATGGAATCGGACTCCCTGTTTGGTCAGTTGCGTAATCGGTGTAATGATGGCCGAGAACCCTCTAATAAATCTTCTATAAAAATTGGCAAAGCCTATGAAACACTGAACTCCTTTCTTATCAGCTGGTGCAGGTCATTCTAGTATGGCAGAAACTTTCTGAGGATCCATCTTGAAGACTTCCGTGGATATAATTAGTCCCAGGAACTGGATGCTCTGGCATTCGAACTCGCATTTCTCTGGTTTAGCATAAAGTCCATGCACACGGAGGCGACCAAGGACCCTTTGCACATGACCCCGGTGAAGCTCGATGGAGGCAGAAAACATCAGAATATTGTCGAGATATACGATCACAAAAACGTCCAGAAAATCCCTGAAGATGTCGTTTACCAGATGCTGGAAGGTTGCTGGAGCATTACATAGCCCAAAGGGCATAACTAAATATTCGTAATGCCCAAATCTGGCACGGAAGGCTGTTTTCCATTTGTCCCCTTCTCTGATCCTGGCGAGATTGTAGGTTCCTCTTAAGTATAGTTTGATAAATATGGTTGCTGCTCTGAGCCTCTGAAAGAGTTCTGGAATTAGTGGTAGAGGATATCTATTCTTCACCTTGATATTGTTTAATTCCCGGTAGTCCACACATGGACGAAGGGAGTGGACTTTCTTTTTGACAAAAAAGATTCCTGCCCTAGCTGGAGAAGTAGAGGGGCGGATGAACCCCTTTTTGAGATTATCATCAATATAATCCTTTAGTGCTTCCAACTCACGCTCTGATAGCGGAAAAATCCGACCGAAGGGGATCCAAGCTCCGGGTAGTAGCTCAATCGGGCAATCGTAAGGCCTGTGAGGTGGAAGGTTGTCTGCATCGCGTTTGCTGAAGACGTCTAAGAAGTCGTGATAAGCTGCCGGAACTAACTGGCCTACTTCAGTATCGTTTCCCATGCACAGTAGGGGCCCGGACGGAGCAGGAACTTGAGGGAAGCAGTGCTCATGGCAGTAGGCCGAGTTAAAGTCCACTTTCCCAGATACGCAATTTATGCCAGGGTTATGGGCCTGTAACCATGGAATCCCCAGGATGACGGGGAATAGTGGTGAAGAAATGACATCTAGGCATAATAGTTCCTTATGCCCAGATGGAGATATAATTATGGGAAGTGGATCGTTTCATGTGTGACTGCCCCTGATCAGATGTTGGATCTGTCCGCCAGAAATACTGTCAGTCTCTGCGTTTTGGCCCTTAGGGGTATCTGATGTTGCTGAACAAAAGTTGTGTCAATGAAGCAACTGCAGGCTCCAGAGTCAATAATAGCTGTTACTGGTAGGGTTTTTCCTGAAAGCTGAAATGAAACGGAGATGGTGAGCTGAGCAGGGTTGACAGCAGGCATTTTAGCAGGCAGGGTTGTCAGAGACTTACTGGATTTTACAGGGCAGTTTCGCACGTAGTGCCCAGGTTCTCCTCAGTAGAAGCATAAGTTGCCCTGTCGGCGGCGTTGCCGCTCTTCCGGAGTGAGGGTGGTACGTAGTAACCCAATTTACATGGGTTCGGACCCGTCAGAACTGGGTGTGGTAGAACTGGTTGATGCCATACTTGTTGGAGGTGGTACCCTGGGCAGCATCCATGTGGGGCGAGCTTGACCTGCGTATCTCTCCAGCCTTCGTTCCCTGAGTCGGCGGTCAATCTGAATAGTCAGCATAATAAGTTCTTCCAAGGTATTCGGTACTCCAACCCGAGCTAGCTCGTCTTTCAGGGGTTCGGCCAGACCCAAGCGAAATTGATAACATAGGGCAGCGTCATTCCAACTGGTATCAGCGCTCCAGCGCCTGAACTCGGTTACATAGTCCTCAGCTGCCCTAAGACCTTGCTGGAGAGAGTGGAGCGCACTTTCTGCAGATGCAGATCGTTGGGGGTCATCATACAGTTGCGCCATAGCTTCAATGAAGCTTTCTAGGGAAGACAGTTTGGCATGTGCTTTTTCCATTAAATGATGGGCCCATGCTTGTGACTCATTGTGGAGAAGGGAGATCACAAATCCCACTTTGGTTGCTTCTAACGAGAAGGTGCGAGGTTGCAATGCAAAATATAACCGGCATGCATTCCGGAAGGCTCTGAATTTGTGGCGGTCGCCAGAAAATCTCTCGGGGGTAGGTACCCTAGGTTCGGGAGGCAACATCATTACAGTGGGACTTGCCACGGCTCCTGGAGTGGCAGTTGGAGGGGGTGGAGCTGAGATGCTAGCAGCGGATGCCGGTGGAGATAGGGCCTGAAAACGATCCTCCAGGCGGTTGTACCCCTCTTGCAAGCCCTTGACGGCTTGGGTCAGTGCCGCAATATGTTGGCAAATCTCTTCCAGAGGAGAGTCCCCTCTCTCAAGCTCCGACATGGCCTTATGGTACTGTCACGTACCTGGTTGGGGAGCCTGAAGTGGAGAGAGGGCGTCCTCTTACAACTCCCACTCAGAGCCCCTGAAAGTGGGAACAGGGGCGCACAGCCAGGAGGGGCAGGAGTGCCGTGTAGATCTTGCAGCTGTCAGCAGGTAGCTGGGGACCCAGGAGATCCGGACACAAGCCAGGTGCGGGTGCAGGAACGTAGGTGCAGCAGCAAGCAGGGGTGGCGACAGTCAGGGTGCGGGTCTTGGGACCGAGCACCAGTGTGTGGATGCGGTGGCTGACAGGTATGGCAGTGATCCGGATGTAGGCCAGATGCAGAGCCGTGGGTGCAGCAGTAGGTGGATATGGTAGCTGACAAGATGCAGGTCAGGTGCAGGTGCAGGCAGAATAATACAGCAGAGTCAGGCAGGCCGAGTCAGTAACAAGCGGGCAGATAAGTACAAGCGGAGCAGGCAAGAGAATGGTCAGGGATAGCCGGGGTCAGTGCAGGCGGAGTTCTTTCTTAGTCGGGTAATGCAGAATACAGGTATCAGGATCAGGAATGTATGCAGGAACGTATTAGACCAGAAGGCAGTGATTTTACTATGAAGCAGGTTTAAATAGCCCGCCAGACGTGACATGTGCGCTTACTGCGCATGCGTGAGTTTTCCGCGCTACCGCGCATGCGCGGCCACATGCTCCTGCACCTGCGCACTAGCACCACCGTGACTCGAGGGGATCCTTCGCCGTCGCACCGCTGCACGGCGTCAGGATCCCTGACAGGCACCAATTCCCATGCTCAGGGATACCTCCAGACAGCTGGGTAAAGGTAAAGGAGTTTATCAAGGGTCTGGGGCGGTACACTATGAGATGCTGGCTAGTTCTCCAACAGAGACTGTGTTGCAGTGGAAGCTTGTAAATAGTTCCAGGAAGTTGTCCTCAGTTCATCGGTTCCATTGGGCATCCCATGCACCCCTAACCCTATCCCAGTTCAAATCCCCCTAATAAAATCACAAAAACAAAGCTCAAGGACTGATCTCTGACTCCTAGATGCAATTCTTAGTGAAAATACTGTACATGTTGCCTGGCTGTGTAGGGCTACAGGGGGACCTGGAAACCTGAAATGACTGAGCTTTGCCAAAACGCACCTTGAAGATTTACTAAACAATATGTCTGGTGGAAGTCCAATACCACTCACCATCCAAAAAGCTCCATTCCAGCTGTAAAGCAAGGAGGTGATAATATCCTTGTATAGGATTCTTTCTCTGCAGCTGGAACTGGAGCACTTGTCAGGATAGAAGGAAAAATGGATGGGGCAAAATACCATCAGTTTCTTGAGAAAAATATGCTGCCCTCTGCCAGAAAGTTGTCAATGGGAAGAAGGGTTACCTTCCAACAATGACCCAAAGCACACAGCAAAAATGACCACACAGTGGGTGAAGGAGAAAAAGGTGAATGTCCTTGCATAATAGGTAACAGGAGAGTGGAGCTGGAATCAAAGGGAGATAACCATATGAAAGGTATGTTATTGTCACTAGACCTAGGACACTGATAATGACTTAGTCCATAAATTGTCCTCAGTGATTACTATATAAACCTCAATACAACAGTTTCAACAGTGCCAAAAAGTCCATAATAGCAGTATTCATGACGATGGTGTCCCAATGTGTCGGTTTCTTCTTTCCAAGGCTTGGCAAAAGTTCTCGATCCTCTCAGGTTAAGCAAGGCTCGACATATGATCCGGACCCCTGTCACGTTTATAAAAGCACAGGACCGGTGGGTTGGACCCAAAAGGCCTAGCTAACTTACAATAGGAAACCTGCCTACGTGCTGTGTGTCACTCCCTTGACCACTGTGTCTACTGGACATACAGCGGATTGTGGCTCCCAGTAGTTGGGGATCACATGATTATAATGTCAACAAAGCTATCATTAAAGAACTTCATTCATAATAGATGTGATTCCTATAGAGTGATGTTGTGATTTGCCCACAACAATCACATAGTACCTGGGCAAATCACAGCACCCTGTACCATGTGATAGCTGTGGGCCAATCACAGCATAAAATAATAATCACAGCTGTTATGAATGTGACCCATTCATGACAGCTCAAAACATTGATATTACAGTGAGCAAGTGATCATCACTGTAAGTGTATAAAATAAATCCCTGATCGTCACCCCCGAGTAGTACAGTTTCAGGATTGTGACACTGAACTACTGTGATGAAAGTATGTAGAGAAAAACAAAAGAAGAAAAAAAGTTTAAAAAAAAGTTTAAAAAACTGAATGAAAAAAATATATATTTTTTTAAACATACCGTCACCAGTCCGTATCTGTGATCACTACCACAGCACACTGTACAGATGTAGTACAGATGATGCTGTACTACACTGGTGACAGTATGAAAAAAAATGTGGAAAAAAACTAATTTTATTTAATTTCTTCATTTTCCCAAAAATTTTAACCAGCTTCAAAAAACTCACCATGCCTCTTACTAAATACCTGAGACTGTCTACTTTCCAAAAAGGGGTCATTACTGTACATATTTGTATTGTTCTGACATTTAAGGGCCTCAAGAAATGAGATAGGCTATCAGTACATCACAATTTTCAAATATATATAGATACACCATAGTTCATGGCTTGAAAAAGCCACTCGCCTGCTCGCCAAATGTGAGGAGAAATTCTTGAGCGGCAAGCACAGATGATGGAGCGGCTGCGCTCCAAGCCTCATTGTGAAGCCGAGTTCCGGTTTCCAACTTCTGGTTTCCAGCTTCTTTGGCACCGCCGTTGAGGGGACAGGTGCAGGAGAGGTCCGCTCTCCTCCGCTGAGAGGAGACACCCTCTCCACCGCTGTGGGGGACTTGAGGAGTAAGTACTGTGTACATGTCATATCACTATAGTGAGTAATGTATATCCCAGCTCCCTTGTACTCCATTATAGTGATATGACATGTATACAGTAATGATTACTGTATACATGTCATATCACTATAATGGAGTACAGGGGAGGTGGGATATACATTACTGTATAAAGTTTTATATTTTGGACTCTTTATTCTAAAGAAAAATGTAATTTCATAATCTTTAAGGGGGCGGTGTTGGGGGACTGGCTGGGGGCGGAGTTGGGGGATGGGCGGGGGGCGGGGTTGGGGACGGGCTGGGGCGGGGTTGGGGATGGACTGGGGTGGGGTTGGAGGCGGACCTGGGCAAGGTTGGGTGGGGCAACTGATGGAGAGTAAGGTTTGTGCCTGGCTAGTAGGTCTAAACTCGAAATTTTAAGCCCTGCCATAGTTTGTAGATGCTATAACTTTCACACACACTACATAATATAAACTTATTGGGATTTTTTTTAACCAAAGACATGTAGCAGAATTCATTTTGGTCTAAATTTATGAAGAAATTTTATTTTATTGGATATGTTTTATAACAGTAGTAGTAGCAGTAAGTAGAAAACATTGTTTTGTTTCGCTTTTTTAATTTTCATTTTTTTATTTAGTTTATATGGCAAAAAAATAAAAGCCCAGTGGTGATCAAATACCGAAAAAAGAACGTTCTATGTGTTCTATATTGTATTTTATTATTGATACAAATAATTAATCACAAATACAATTTAAAAAAAATGTTTGATTCGTTAGGAAGTCACAACTGCTTTATAAAACCAAGATGATGGAGAGGAAGGAGTTAGTAAAGACAAAGGGCTGAAACAGGAACATATTTTACCTACTGAATTCTACAACTGCAGTTTACCAGAACAGACATTGCAGTGTTGATGTACAAAGGCAAATAAGCTGTTCGCTTGGCAAGGGAACTTTACCTTAATAAATGAGGTGAAGCTCTGCTGACTTCCATCACCCAATCAATCATGTGCAAGCAAAAACACTGTTTTTTGCTGTGATCGGCCAAGCTACCACGTGATTGCTGTGCGATCACATCACCTAGTGAATAACAGTCACAAACGGAATCCGTTCATGACATCGTTGTTTACTACTGTGTGTAATCTATGACTGGTCACCAGTGATCACATGGTGCCTGGGCCAATCACAATCGTTAATCTAAGCGCTACCCCATCGAGAGTCACTGCTTTTGGGTTCCCCTATTTTTTGCACGGCCAGGCAACATGCATTTTCCAACTTTCATGCAGAGTCAGTAACCAGTCCATGGGTTTGCTTTTTATTATTATTATTATTATTATTATTATAATACAGGATTTATATAGCACCAACAGTTTGCTCAGCGCTTTACAATATAAAGGGAGACAATATAACAACGATACAGTTCAATACAAGAGGGTTAGAAGGGCCCTGCTCCTTGGAGCTTACAATTTTTGTTGCTTTATTTGGAGATAAATAACTTAGATAGAGTCTAGGGATATATGGGATTCCCAACTTCTTGGATCCTGGACATTCTACTCCCTCCAGAGTGACAGTCTCTTCACGGATCAGTAACACAGTCTCTGTGAGGAGCTCTTGGTCCTCTCTAAATGAACCTCTTTAGACCCCAGTTAGAAACTACCCATCCCCGTGGCTGTCTTTCGAAGAGTATTCTGAAGCAAGAGATTCCAAAATAGGCTTGTAGCACTGTTCCAGGGAGAACTAGTTGGATATAGCACCTAGCAGCCCTCTCTCCTGTAGGCCTCATGGGTGTAGAGGTACTCACATTGTCTTTGTCTCCTGTAGCTTTGGAAGAACTGCTTTCAGGCGTTTGCTGGGCTGGTCTCCTTCCAGGATAACAGGCTGTCCTTCCTTGGTGGACTGTGAGGTAGTGGAGCTCACTCTTTCAGCTTCCTTCCTCCAGCCTGGAGGCAGAACCCCCCTTCTTCGGGGTCCCCTCCCAGGCTACACAGCAACACTCCTCAGTACTCCATCTTCCACCAGACTCCCTTTCTCTCTCATATGTATTGGCCAGTCTTCCACATTGCCAGGCCTCCTGTCTGGGATTGGTCAGACTCCCATGAATATGCAGATTAGCTCCCCCTGGCCTTCACCCACTGGCTTCTAGAAATGTCTCCAAGCTTCCAGAGCTAGGGGAAGGTACCAGAAGACTTTCCTGTAGAGCCCTCCAGCCCTGACCTGAAGTAAACTCTCTGACTCACACCCAGGCTTCTAACAAGCCACTAACTATACTCACAAACTATGTACACAAGAGGGTGCTACATCAATGAGTCATGAATGCAAGCCAAGTTCAAACTATTTCTGTTACAGCTACAGCAATCACAGTGTAAAAAAAAAAAAAATCCCTGTACAGCAGTGAGCAGTAATGATGTGCAGTAACGTCTTGCAACCAATCAGTGACAAGTAATGATGTGCAGTAACCTCTATCAACCAATCAGTGACCAGTAATAATGTGAGGTAACTTCTAGTAACCAAACAGTGAACGGCTAGTATGTGCAGTAACCTCTATCAACCAATCAGTGAGCAGTAACCTCTATCAACCAATCAGTGAGCAGTAATGATGTGCCGTAACCTCTATCAACTGATCAGTGAGCAGCAATGATATGCACTAACCTCTAATAACCAATCAGTGAGCAGTAATGATGTGTAGTAACCTCTAGCAGCCAATCAGTGAGCAGTAACAGTAACCTCTAGCAGCCAATTAGTGACCAGTAATGATGTGCAGTAACCTCTATCAACCAATCAGTGATCAGTAATGATGTGCAGTAACTTCTTTCAATCAATAAGTGACCAGTGATGATGTGCAGTAACCTCTAGCAACCAGTGAGTGGCTAGTATCTGCAATAACGTCTAGTAACCAGTGAGCGGCTAGTATGTGCAGCAACCTGTATCAACCAATCATTGAGCAGTATTGATGTGCAGTAACCTCTATCAACCAATCAGTGATCAGTAATCTCTAGCAGCTAATCAGTGAGCAGCAATGATGTGCAGTAATCTCTAGCAGCCAATCAGTGAGCAGTAATGATGTGCAGTAACTTCTAGTAACCAGTGAGCAGCTAGTATCTGCAGTAATCTCTATCAAGCAATCAGTGACCAGTAATGATGTAAGGTAACTTCTAGTAACCAGTGAGCAGCTTGTATGTGCAGTAACCTCTATCAACCAGTGAGCAGTCCTCTATCAACCAGTGAGCAGTAACCTCTATCAACCGATCAGTGAGCAGCAATAATGTGCACTAACCTCTATCAACCAATCAGTTAGCAGTAATGATATGCAGTAACCTATAGCAACCAGTGATCAGTAATGATGTGCAGTAACCTCTAGCAGCCAATCAGCAACCAGTAATGATGTGCTGTAACCTCTAGCAAACAGTGAGTGGCTAGTATCTGCAGTAACTTCTAGTAACCAGTGAGCAGCTAGTATGTGCAGTAACCTGTATCAACCAATCAGTGAGCAGTAATGATGTGCAGTAACATCTATCAACCAATCAGTGAGCAGTAATCTCTAGCAGCCAATCAGTGAGCAGCAATGTTGTGCAGTAACCTCTAGCAGCCAATCAATGATCAGTAATGATGTGCAGTAATCTCTAGCAGCCAATCAGTGAGCAGCAATGATGTGCAGTAACCTCTAGCAGCCAATCAGTAAGCAGTAATGATGTGCAGTAATCTCTAGCAGCCAATCAGTGAGAAGTAATGATGTGCAGTAACCTCTATCAATCAGTGAGCAGTAATGATGTGCCGTAATCTCTAGCAGCCAATCAGTGAGAAATAATGATGTGTAATAACCTCTATCAACCAATCAGTGAGCAGTAATGATGTGCAGTAATCTCTAGCAGCCAATCAGAGAGCAGAAACTTCCCGTTTTGGGTGATGTTCCCTGTTAGTGTAGAAGAGATATGCTGGGGTTTATTTACTAAGGCTGGAGAGTGTAAAATCAGGCCCACTTCTGCATAGAAACCAAACAGCTTCTAACCTCACTTTGCTCAATTTCGCTATGGCAATAAAGCCTGGAAGCTGATTGGTCTGTGTGCAGAAGTGAGCCTGATTTTGCACTCTCCAGTCTTAGTAAATAAACCCGGCTGAGTCACCTCAGCATTATAAATCCTGTTTTTGCTTTTTTACCTAAAGTTCCACTTCAAGTTAAAAGTACAATACTAAGAACAAAAAATAACTTTATTCTCCAACTCCGAACATTTCCTGTGGTGTGAATGAGCTTTATTAGTATCTGTGTATTGTACAGAGCAATGTATCTGCGTGTTTCCATTCTGATGGAAGCCTCCCGTACACACGTACCAGTGCTAGAGGGTGAGCTAAGGCCAGTCACGTTGTACAACACAGGACACGCCTCTCCAGTGATTGTGCACTTGGAAGAACTTTATCGACAAGGAGCGGAACAACAGAGGGCGGAAGTGGTCAGAGCTAGTCGCCCGGCACCGGAAGTCGGCTTACTCTCAGGAAAGATGGCAGACGTGACTATGCGCTTTGCTCCTGTCGGCGGGTTTGAGTTCGGGAACTGCAGGCGGTGAGAGAGAGCGGGAGTAGAGGGTTTACCGGGAGGGGGAAGTAGAGGTTGTACCGGGAGCAGGGGCTGCGATGGAGAACAGGAGGAGGGTTGTCTGATGGGGATCCACTCTAAGGAGAGCCTGGCGGCTGTGCTGAGCCCGGGAGAAGTCTTCCATCACTCAGTCCTTTCCATTCCTGTAAAGGCCACGTTCCATCTTCAGCTACAACTGAGAGCAGCACTGCCTTTTATTTATATACAGAGAGGAGTTGGATTAGTACTCTTGACAGTTTTTATTGCAGCCTGTGCCCCCATTAGGGTGATCCCCCCCCCCTCTATTGTCCTGCTTCCCATTATTATTGCGAATCCTAGTAAAAGGAAATGCCTCCTTTTAGGTTGTCCCCAGAACAGGACCCTTCCAATGGGGACACTAGTTCTGGTGACTTCCAGGGGTTCCCTCACTTTGGAGGGTTTCCTCTCACTTCCTGTTTTGGCTATGGGACAGGAAGTGAAGGGAATTCTCCCCAGTGGTTATAGTCCTCCTGTACCTTAAATGGTACAAAAACGAGGTTTTGCCTTCAGTTCTGCTTTGACTGTAAGCCAGATAAATACATTTCATCGCAACAAACGGTGGACACACAGAATTCCAAGCATGGTAAATTTTATATACACTGCTCAAAAAATTGAAGGAGCTCTTAGAAAACACATCAGATCTCAGTGGGGAAATATCTCCTGCTGGATATCTGTACTGATATGAACTGGGTAATGTGTTAGAAACGTAAGAATGCCCCATTGTTTGATGGAAATGAAAATGATCGACCTACAGAAGACTGAATTCAAAGACCCCCCGAAAATCAAAGTGAAAAAATGATGCAGCAGACTAGTCTATTTTGCTGAAATTTCATTGCAGCAACTCAAAATGGTATTCAGTAGTTTGTATGGCCCCATGTGCTTGTATGCATGATTGACAATGTCTAGGCATGCTCCTAATGAGACGACGGATGGTGTCCTGGGGTATTTCCTCTCAGATCTGGACCCAGGGCATCACTGAGCTCCTGGACAGTCTGAGGTGCAACCTGGCGTCGTCAGATGGACCAAAACATGATATCCCAGAGGTGTTCTATTGGATTTAGGTCAGGCATGCGTGGGGGCCATTCAGTGTTATCAATTCCTTCAGGAACTGCCTGCATATTCTCGCCACATGAGGCTGGGCATTGAAGTGCACTGGGAGGAGCCCAGGACCCACTGCACCAGCGTAGGGTCTGACAATGGGTCCAAGGATTTCATCCCTATACCTAATGGCAGTCAGGGTGCCATTGTCTAGCCTGAAGAGGTCTGTGTGTCCCTCCATGGATATGCCTCTCCAGACCATCACTGACCCACCACCAAAATGGTCATGCTGAACGATGTGGCAGGCAGCATAACATTCTCTACGGCTTCTCCAGATCTTTTCATGTCTGTCACACGTGCTCAGGGTGACCCTGCTCTCATCTGTGAAAAGCACAGGGCACCAGGGGCGGACCTGCCAATTCTGGTGTTTAATGGCAAATGCCAATCGAGCTCTCTGGTGCCGGGCAGTGAGCACAGGGCCCAGTAGAGGACATTGGGCCCTCAGACCACCCTCATGAAGTCTGTTTCTCATTGTTTGGTCAGAGACATTGACACCAGTGGCCTGCTGGAAGTCATTTTGTAGGGCTCTGGCAGTGCTCATCCTGTTCCTCTTTGTACAAAGGAGCAGATACCGGTCCTGCTGATGGGTTAAGGATCTTCTACGGTCCTGTCCAGCTCTCCTAGAGTAACTGCCTTTCTGCTGGAATCCCCTCCATGCTCTTGAGACTGTGCTGGGAGACACAGCAAACCTTCTGGCAATGGTACGTATTGATGTGCTACCCTGGAGGAGTTGGACTGCCTTTTCAACCTCTGTAGGTTCCAAGTATCGCCTCATGCTACCAGTAGTAACACTGACCCTAGCCAAATGCAAAACTAGTGAAAAAGAGTCAGAAAAGATGAGTAGGGAAAAATGTCAGTGGCCTCAACCTATAAAATCATTTCTGTTTTGGAGGTCGTCTCATTGTTGCCCAACTAGTGCACCGGTTGTTAATTTTGTTAACACCAAAGTAGCGGAAACTGATTACCAAACCCCTCTGTTACTTAACTGACCAGATCAATATCCCAGGAGTTTAACTGACTTGATGCAAAACTCTGATTAAAAAGTGTTCCTTTAATGTTTTTTGAGCAGTGCAGTAACAGGGGGCCTGCTTGGACTAATGTGTATTCCATACCTGACTGATGTCCCTGTAAATCTGACATAGACCCTGCCACACCAGTGATCTCCATTTTCTTCTGAGTCATGCACTGAAATGCCTCACTGCTGTATTGTGAACACAGGAGGTCACCTGCTTGTCAGGGGCACCATTCAGAGGAGGCAATGCATTTTTTTTAATGAATACAACGCGTCCCCTAATTGGATTAGGCAGGGCAGTGACGTTTTTCTCTCCACCTTGCCCATTCAGAGAATGCTTTGCAGTCATTCAAAGGATGCAAAGCATTCTTTGAATGGTGCTCTTGCCAATCAGGCGACCTCTTGTGTTCACAGTGCATCAGGCCTTTCTCTCAGCAGATGACGCAGAAGCTAGTGGAGATCACTGGGGTAGTGCTGTCTGCTTCATTAATTTCCATCTTCCAGGGACATTGGCCAGGTATGGTATATACATACTGTGACCTTTATTGGATAGCTTGGGGGCATGGCCTGGGAGGAGCCTGGGCTAAGGCCGCTGTTTACTCTTATCTTAGATCAGGGGTCTCCAAACTTTCTAAGCAAATGGCCAGTTTACTGTGCTTCAGACTTTAGGGGGGGCCAGATTGTAGCCAGTAGGAGTAGAAAATGCCCCAGCATCAGTGCTCCATCATTGGTGTTAATAGTAGGAATAGTGCCCCATTGTTGATATCATTGAGAAGAATAGTGCTCCATTGTTGATATCAATGAGAAATATAATGCCCTTGATCATGTCAGTAGAGGGAATGGTACTCCATCACTAATGGCAGTTTGTGGAATAGTGCCCCAATTGCCAGATAAAGGCAAGCAAAGGGCCACAGTTTGGAGACCACTGTCTTAGATCAAGCTATTTGGTGTGTGGCATTTCCGCTTTCTCTATGGCATATACAGTTACATTGGGCCAATATAACTATGTATGTGTGTCATGTGACTGGACCAAAGCAGCCTGAAAATAGGTAAGTATAGAGCTTACTCTTACACATGTTAGGGGAGGAATCATTTTTTAGATTAGTTAGCTTTATCCAGGAATTCTACTTGGAGGGGATAGTATTAGGCCTCAGTCACATATGAGTTTAGACTGAGGATTCCTGTGGGAGACTTGGTGGAGTTGATGTACACAGCTGCAGGTGGGAAGCCCCATACAGAGCAATGAGAAGCTGACAGCACTTGCAACCATTTATATGTACCAAGACATGATTGGTTCTGAAAGCAGCAGTTAAAATCCAGGGCCAATTATCCGCAGGTAATTGCTGTATGTCCAGTTACATACAAACTGCTGTCAGCCTCACATTGCTTTGTATAAACTAGCACACATTAGGGCCTCATTCACAGCTATGTTTAGAGGCAGACTACAAAATCCTGTTGGATGCTCAGCGGGCTATATGTGACCAGCTGTGGGGGGGGAGGCCACAAACAGTTGCAAGAAAAAGTATGTGAACCCCTTGGGATTACGTGGAATTTTGCATGAATTGGGCATAAAATGTGCTCTGAACGTCATCTAAGTCACAACAATAGAAGAACACAGTCTGCTGAACATAATACTACACAAACATTAGATGTTGCCATGGTTTAATTGCACATAACATGTAAACATTCACAGTGCAGGGAGGAAAAAGTATGTGAGGCCCTAGCTTAATGACTTCTCCCAGAGCTAATTGGAGCCAGGAGTGAGCCAACCTTGACTCCAATCAGTGTGATGATAATGGATGTGTTGCTGACAGCTGTCCTGCCCTTAAAAAACACACCTGTTTTGGGTTTACTGGTTTCAAGAAGCACTGTCTGATGTGAACCATGCCTCGCAGAAAAGAGCTCTCAGAAGACCTACGATCAAGAATTGTTGACTTGCATGAAGCTGGAAAGGGTTACAAAAGTATCTCCAAAAGCCTTGATATTCTGTCCACAGTAAGACAGACTGTCTATAAGTTGAGAAAGTTTAGCACTGTTGCTACTCTCCCTAGGCGTGGTCGTCCTGTAAAAATGACTGCAAGAGCACAGCGCAGGATGCTGCATGAGGTAAAGAAGAATCCCAGAGAGTCCGCTAAAGACCTACAGAAATCTCTGGCACATGCTGACATTTTTGTTGACACATCTACAATAAGGAAAACATTAAACAAGAATGGAGTACATGGGAGGACACCACGGAGGAAGCCATTGCTGTCCAAAAAGAATATTGCAGCACGTTTGAAGTTTGCAAAAGAGCACCTGGATGTTCCCCAGCACTACTGGCAAAATATACTGTGGACAGATGAAACCAAGATTGAGTTGTTTGGGAAGAACACACAACACTATGTGTGGAGACAAAAAGGCACAGCACACCAACATCAAAACCTCATCCCCACTGTAAAACATGGCGGAGGGAGCATCATGGTTTGGGGCTGCTTTGCTGCCTCAGGGCCTGGACGGATTGTTGTCATTGATGGGAAAATGAATTCCAGAGTTTATCAAGACATTTTGCAGGAAAACGTATGACCATCTATCCGCCAACTGAAGCTCCGCAGAGGATGGGTGATGCAACAGGACAATGACCCAAAGCATACAAGTAATTCAACAAAACAATGGCTGCAACAGCACAGAATACGCCTTCTGGAGTGGCCCAGTCAGAGTCCTGACCTCAACCCGATTGAAATGCTGTGGCATGACCTTAAGAGAGCGATTCACACCAGATATGCCAAGAATATTGCTACACTGAAACAGTTTTTTGTGAAGAGGAGTGGTCCAAAATTACTCCAGATCATTGTGCAGGTCTGATCTGCAACTACAGGAAACGTTTGGTTGAGGATATTGCTGCCAAAGGAGGGTCAACCAGTTATTAAGTCCAAAGGTTCACATACTTTTTCCTCCCTGCACTGTGAATGTTTACATGTTATGTGCAATTAAACCATGGCAACATCTAATGTTTGTGTAGTATTATGTTCAGCAGACTGTGTTCTTCTATTGTTGTGACTTAATGACATTCAGAGCACATTTTATGGCCAATTCATGGAAAATTCCACGTAATCCCAAGGGGTTCACATACTTTTTCTTGCAACTGTACAGTGAGAGGCCAGTAGCTCCCACAGCTATTTGCATGTAGCCAGACATACAGGGATTATCTGTGGATGCAAACTGTTGATAATCCACAAGTGATTTGTGAATACATGTAAATGGCTGTGAATACTTTCAGCCTCTGATTGCTTTGTATGGAGCTTCCCATCCACATCTGATCACATACACCCTGCTAATGCTCCCTCAGATGTTCTTAGTCTGCCCCTAAATATGCATGTGAATGAAGCCCCAAGATGTGCTTGCTCATTCCTATGAAAAGACCAACAATAGATCTTTTTTATCAGAGGAACTGATTGTGTCAGGGATGTTTTGTATCCACATATGTGCTGTGTCTATGATATAATATGTCACTCCTTAAAGGAGAATTGGGGCCAAAGCTCTTTTGGCTTTACTTCTCCTAAGAATCACAGGAGCGCACTTCGTTTTACGCTCCTGTGACCCAGACTCAGCTAACAGAACGCAGTGTGATTGCCAGAATTTGCATCGCAGGGGTATGGAGAAAAAAAGGGCCCTGCGACTTTTTGGTGTGGATGCGATTTTAACCATTCAAAATGTATGGCTCAAATTGCACCGCACAAACATCGCATGGGATTTGCAAAGGAATGTGGTGCAATTCCTGTGCGAATTACATGCTGTGTCCCACACTGCTCAAGTGTGAACCTAGACTTAAATAGAATGTATTTAGTGTATTTAATCTGAAGGTTCAGTTAGGTTTTGAATAAAAACTGTATTACTGAGGATTTCTCATGTTCCAAAGCTCTATAGTTTAAGCTGGCCATACATGGATCGATATTTGGCCAGTTCAACATCTATCGATCAACTTGTGTTAGGTTTTTCCCGAGTGATTCCCCCATTCACATCTAATTTGTGGATGGGAAAATCTGTTAATTTTTTTCACTCAATCATGTACTGATCTGAATTTAGTCTCTCTTGAGAAGAGGAGATGAAGGGGGGATATGATCAACATGTATAAATACATCAGTGGTTCATATACTGAACTCGGTGTAGAGCTATTCACCCTGAGGTCATCACAGAGGACAAGGGGGGACTCTACATCTGGAGGAAAAGAAATTTAATCTCCAAACATGGAAAGGTTTCTTCACAGTGACAGCTGTGAAAATGTGGAATAGACTTCCTCAAGAGTTGTTTTTGGCCAGCTCAGTGGATTGCTTTAAAAAAGGCCTGGATTGTTTCTTGTATACACAGACTATAACTGGATACTAACATTTATAGGTAAAGTTGATCTAGGGAATATCCGATTGCCTCTCGGGGGATCAGGAAGGAATTTTTACCCCTGCAGGAGCAAATTGGATCATGCTTTGCTGGGGGTGGGGGTTTTGCCTTCCTCTGGATCAACTGTGGGTGTAGGATTATAACTTTTTTTTTTTTAATGGTTGAACTGGATGGACTTTGGTCTTTTTTCAGCCAGACTAACTATGTATGGCCTTAGGATACAAACACTAGTTGAACTAGCATGAACTGAAAGTTTGTTTGGGCATTAACCTCCCTGGCGGTATGATTATTTCAGATTTTTGGTGCTGAAAGCGGTACCATTTTTTTGCATGGAAATATGTATTTTTTTTATTGTAGGCTGTAATTTTTAGGAAAAACTCACTGAAATCTGTCCGAACAAGAGTCTAGTAAACATCCCGGGTATGATAAAATTTGAAACACAAAATCATAAATTATAATTTAATAAATCATAAAAATAATATAAAAATAATAAAAAATTTAATTCAATAATATAATCAAACCAAAAACACTGAAATGTGAAATAGAGCGCCAAGTTCGCACATCGCTGAGCAAAGTCGCAAAATTGTTTTCAGTTTCTGATGACGAATTTCCCCCACGAATCATTATCACTCAATTCTGTAAGTGGTTCTGATTTACTATCGCTGTTCTCTAGCTGATCTAAAACCGCTTTTGACCTAAAGGGACACTTTTTGGACGCCATGGACATTTCTCAGTTTCCAGGCAGAAAGAACAGACAAAATGCAGGCAGGGCGCAGGACAAAGCACTAGGGACAATATGTATGTGAAATAGGTTGAAACAGCAATGTTTTACTGTGTAAAATGAAAAAAAAAAAAAAATGACATTTTTTAAAATTTTTAAATTTCCCGCCGCCGGCGGCGGCGCCCGTACGTCCCGACGTCACAGGGACAGGACACAGAAGCCGGATGCCGGCATCGGCCGGAGGAGATGGCCGGGGACGCTGCAGGGGACACATCGTGGGAGCGCAGGGTAAGGTAAGTGAAGAACACATGCTGGAGCAGCGCCGCATGGTATTCCCGAGTGTAGCTCGGGGTTACCGCTTTTGGTACTGAAATGTTACCCCGAGCTACACTCGGGAATACCGCCAGGGAGGTTAAACATCTTGTATAAAAGAATCTATTGCTTCTCTTTTCAAAGAACAAGTAATCCTTTATACACAGGTTTTGGGCGATAAAGTGGCCAGAGTTAAGTTGGCCATACACTGTACAGTCTGTGTAATCTCTGTACAGTCTCCATTAGATTAATGCAGGCCATAGATGGGTCGTTAATCGGCCAAATTTTCATCCACATAAAAAAATCGGCCGATAATCATGCCGTTAGTGGGGCTAGCCCATCAGCCGTTTTTCGTGGCTGTCCTTATTTATTTTTATCGGTTATGCTGCAAAATGGACATGGATGGCAGCATCGGTAACGGGGCTGACAGATTTCTCGTTTATCGGCCGAAAATTCGGCCAATAAATGGCCCGTCTATGGCCTGCCTTACTAAAGCTGTGTAATATGAGAACAAGCCTAAGCAACTGATTCAATTAGTTTTAAATTGGGAAGCACTACGTAATGGTAGATCTAAAGGAGAGTGTACAATCAGATTGCATACTGTAAGGCCAGTCTTTAAGAATTAATATAGAATGTAAAGAAAAAAAAGCCACCAGAGGTAAAAAAAAAAATAAAAAGGTAGACTCGATCAAGCTCTTGGTATTTTTCTGTCATCCCTTTTCTGTGTTTTCTCTCTTTTTTTTTTTTTTTTGTACTTTAATTCAAGTGGAACTCTAGCCAGACCCATATATGCATACTACGTTTTAAAATGTTTATTTCTTCTCAGAAGATCTACAAAATATCAAGGCAGGTGACTAATTTAAATGTTTGTTTCATAGAAATGCTCTTCTGGAAAAGGAGTTCTTACAGAAAGGACACAAGCTCCTCGCAGCTCGCAAAACCGGCACCACGATTGCTGGAATTGTATTCAAGGTATGATTACCAGCATGTATGCTGCTGAGAATGTTTGATTTATTGCTTTTTGTACATGGTAACACATTTACAGAAATATGTTGTGCAAACCAGATTAATAAGAACATACATACAATCCATGGCTCTGCTCACTCTGGAGTATAGCTAATATTTTATATAGCTGTTCAGACTAGATTGTTTTCATCTGTTTCATGGTGGAATAAAAATGTGTTATACTGCAAACGTAAACGCTGACATATTTTTGTCTTAAAGGACTTGTTACACCCATAACATGCTCCTATGCACCCACCTCCCTCTGCCAGTGCTCTCATCTGTGACAGCGTGCAAGGGATCTTCCTCATGCACCCGCTGTCACAATTTGAAAATGGTGCAGCTGTGCGGGCTACTGCCCACATGGCTGTGTCATTCATTCACAGTTTCTTGATAATGAATAGACTTCAAGTGCCATCAGCCATTGCCACTGACAACTTGTAGTCCTCAATAAACTGCAAGGGTGCCGTTGAGTGCTCTTGTAGTTCATTGATTCCTCCTGTCATTCAGGAACTGCCTGCCTGTACAGGCAGACAGTGTACTGAGAGTCTGCAGGATCATAGCATTGCAGTTGTGATCTGCTGATCATGGGGTAAGTGCCTTACAGGCTGCAGTTGAAAAAGAAAAGAAAAACAAATGCACATTTTTTTTTTTAATGTGCAAAAAGGTGTGCTTTTTTTTTCTTTTTTTCTTTTTTTTTTACAAAACGTGAAACCACTAAAGTGGAACCTCACTTTTTCAATCAACATTGACTATTTTTAATCCTTATGTTTCCAGCATTAGTAAATAGGAAAGTATATAATATTTGTGTTTTAAATTGTTTACATTTCTTTAGTTGTTTCCTGGTTTCCAGGCCTTGGCATATGCTGTCATATATCCTAGGAGTTTTCAGGAAGGTAGGAGGGGTTTACTCAACTAGGCACACCTTCCAGTCTGCATGCCTGAGCTAAGGGCAGATGGATTGCAGGAAGTAAATGCTACATGAATCATCTGCCCTTATTTAAGATGGCCACGGCCAGAGATGCTAGGAGTGTTTTTCTAAGTGATTTCTCAGTAAAATAAAGCACAGAAACATGGAAGGAAGGTGGAGTTTGCTTTGAATATTTAAAATGAATTAAGTGGAGCTTTTAATTTGTTCACAGTGTATACAGCGTAGTTCTGCTTTAAATTGGAGGCTTAGTTTTACAACATATGTGGCACATATTGATTCTTTCTAAATGTTGTATCCCCCTGTAAAATCATTCTGGAATCTTCTGTTTTATCTAGGATGGGGTTATACTTGGTGCTGACACAAGAGCAACAGAAGGAATGGTTGTAGCTGACAAGAACTGTTCAAAGATCCACTACATAGCTCCTAATGTCTAGTGAGTATCTGTCTGAAATTTGTGTGCTCAGGATAAGGATCTCTTGATAAAGTTCTTGTTTTACGAATGCTATACGATGACCAGAACAAGTGCTCCATGTTTTGCAAAATGTCCTGTTTAACCATTGTAGATAATTTCTATGATAACCATTTAAAAGGCAGACACCCTGGCATGTACCGTATTTTTCGCTCCATAAGACGCACCTGACCATAAGACGCGCCTAGATTTTAGAGGAGAAAAACAATATTCTGAACCAATGGACTGCAGACACAGTACAGGGGATGACCAGAGACTGCGGACACAGTACAGGAGATGACCAGAGACTGCGGACACAGTACAGTACAGGGGATGACCAGAGACTGCGGACACAGTACAGGGGATGACCAGAGACTGCGGACACAGTACAGGGGATGACCAGAGACTGCGGACACAGTACAGGGGATGACCAGAGACTGCGGACACAGTACAGGGGATGACCAGAGACTGCGGACACAGTACAGGGGATGACCAGAGACTGCGGACACAGTACAGGGGATGGCCAGAGACTGCGGACACAGTACAGGGGATGGCCAGAGACTGCGGACACCGCACAGGGGATGGCCAGAGACTGCGGACACCGCACAGGGGATGGCCAGAGACTGCGGACACCGCACAGGGGATGGCCAGAGACTGCGGACACCGCACAGGGGATGGCCAGAGACTGCGGACACCGCACAGGGGATGGCCAGAGACTGCGGACACCGCACAGGGGATGGCCAGAGACTGCGGACACCGCACAGGGGATGGCCAGAGACTGCGGACACCGCACAGGGGATGGCCAGAGACTGCGGACACCGCACAGGGGATGGCCAGAGACTGCGGACACCGCACAGGGGATGGCCAGAGACTGCGGACACCGCACAGGGGATGGCCAGAGACTGCGGACACCGCACAGGGGTTGGCCAGAGACTGCGGACACCGCACAGGGGATGGCCAGAGACTGCGGACACCGCACAGGGGATGGCCAGAGACTGCGGACACCGCACAGGGGATGGCCAGAGACTGCGGACACCGCACAGGGGATGGCCAGAGACTGCGGACACCGCACAGGGGATGGCCAGAGACTGCGGACACCGCACAGGGGATGGCCAGAGACTGCGGACACCGCACAGGGGATGGCCAGAGACTGCGGACACCGCACAGGGGATGGCCAGAGACTGCGGACACCGCACAGGGGATGGCCAGAGACTGCGGACACCGCACAGGGGATGGCCAGAGACTGCGGACACCGCACAGGGGATGGCCAGAGACTGCGGACACCGCACAGGGGATGGCCAGAGACTGCGGACACCGCACAGGGGATGGCCAGAGACTGCGGACACCGCACAGGGGATGGCCAGAGACTGCGGACACCGCACAGGGGATGGCCAGAGACTGCGGACACCGCACAGGGGATGGCCAGAGACTGCGGACACCGCACAGGGGATGGCCAGAGACTGCGGACCTTTAGGGAGGGAGGGGGAACGGGTACCTGAATTTGACAGGTACCCGCTCCCACTTCCGCGGAGTTGTCCCTCCTTCTTCCCCCGGCGGCTTCTGTGACAGCCGAGTGCCCACTGCGCATGCGTGAGAAGCGCTGCGCTTTGTGAATGGCCCGGAGCCTTCTGGGACCTGTCGTGTCCCAGAAGACACCGGACCATTCACAAAGCGCAGTGCTTCTTGCGCATGCGCAGTGGGCCCTCGGCTGTCACAGAAGCCGCCGCGGGAAGACTGCAGTGATGGAGCGAGGAACAGGTGAGGTCCTGCAGGAGAGAAGAGCTGAGTGACCGGCCCGATATTCTGACATGGTGGCGGCAGAAATACCGGACCGGCCGCTTTAAATTCGCTCCATAAGACGCACTGACATTTTGCCCCCTTTTTGGGGGAAAAAAGTGCATCTTATGGAGCGAAAAATACAGTATACAAATCTACTGAAGCATTGCACTCAGTGCAGAAAAATAACTTCTTCCACTGCACACTATGGGCATGGTAAAGCAAACTTGTTGGTGCCTCCTATGTGCAGCTAGTCTTAAAAACCTTAAAGTTTTGGCGATTTGGAAGCCAGCTGTGGATGCATATTCAGCCTCTCTGAAACACTCTCCGGAATGGATGAAGGTATCTCCTGGCTTCCTAATCTTTAGAACTTCACTCTTTCACAATGTTGTCATACAGGTGGCAAAGACTGAACTGGATTTCAAAATCCACAACTTAAAATGGCTGAGATTAGGTATCTCTGGGCTGGGTTAGGTATATATTTATATTTTTACTATTGGTCTTTTCAGGGTTTTTCAGTGTGTTTTTTTTTGTTTTTGTTTTTTAACTGGAATTGTAACATTTATTTCCAGTTTGCATGTAGCATGTCACAGGTGACGTAGCTTAATTTAAATTTGTATGCTGCTATTGGCAGGTCAACCAGGCAACATTTAAAAAGGAAGAATCTTGCCTTTCTGGTGAGCTCATATTTCAAGTTATATTATTGCAGTGTTTAACCACTTGCCTATTGGGCACTCTTACCCCCTTCCTGTCCAGGCCAATTTCCAGCTTTCAGTGCTGTCACACTTTGAATAACAATTGTATGGTCATACAAAACTGTACCCATATGAAATTTTTATAAATTTTTTTCACACAAATAGAGCTTTCTTTTGGTGATATTTAATCACCTCTGGGTGTTTTATTTTTTTGCACTATAAACAAAAAAAAGACCAAAAATTTTGAAGAAAAAAGTTTTTCTTTATGTCTATTATAAAATTTTGCAAACGGGTAATTTTTCTGCTTCACTGATGTGCGTTGATGAAGCTGCACTGATGGGCACTGAATGGCAGCACTGACGGGCACTTTTTGGGCTGCCCTGATTATCAGTGTAGATGTCTCCTTTCACAGTTGCCAGTTATCGGTAGTACTTTCCCCACGCTGTGACAGTGTGAGGAAATTACTGTCGATTATCGGCAAGTGTATTTACATGGTGATCAGCTGTTGGACACAGCTGATCACGTGGTAAAAGGCTGTTGTAATTGGCCCTTTACCATGTCATGTGAACAGTTGTGTGCAAAGGACGTCATATGAGACCCTCCCAGAACTGGACAACTGCGCTGTTGCCGTCATTCGGCTAAAAGCGGCCAAGAAGTGGTCAAAGTGATCTTGTACTTTAGGCCATAGAGAGCAAGGTAGCAGATGCTTTTTAACCACTTGCCCTCCACCCTGTAGCAGAAATACTGTTATAGGGCGGCATGGCTTTGCAAAATCACATGTATATATGTGATTTTACATTTCCTGGTAGGGGGTGCTTGCATGCCCTACCCGCGCTGCCCTTGGTGGCTTCAGCTGTCGATCACCAGGTCCCGGCCCGTGATTCCCTGCCGACACCTGGCGATCGCCGAGTATCACTGACAGGGGAGAGGTCTCTATGTAAACAATACAGATCTGTCCCATGTCAGCTCTAGCACGCTGTTTTGTATTGCTCTGCATAGCAGGTAAAACACACACAGCACACTGTTAACCCTTTGATCGCCACATATGTTAACCCCTTCCTGCTCATTGTTATTAGTACAGTGTCAGAGCTTTTCATTAACACTAATTACTGTATTAGTGTCACTGGGGATGTCAGTGACATTTAGTCAGCTCTCCCCCAGTGTCAGAATGCCTGCCTCAGTCCTGCTAGAAGTTGCTGATCGCCGCCATTACTAGTATGAAAAAAAAAAAATCCAGTATATATACTGCAATTTTGTAGACACTGTAACTTTCACGTAAACCAATTAATTTACACGTACTAGGATTTTTTTTTTTCCGGTGATTGCCGAGTATCTCCGCTGAGGGATACCTGAATGTAAACAATACAGATCTCTCCCCTGTCAGCTCCAGCACACTGCTTTGTATGGCTCTGTATACCAGAGCCATACAAAGCAGTGTGCTTACAGTGAAGCACACACACAACACATAATGTGAAACAGAACACAGCACAGTGTTAACCCCTTCCTGCCCAGTGCCATTAGTACAGTGTCAATGCTTTTTATTAGCACTGATCACTGTACTGGTGTCACTGGGGATGTCAGTGACACCAAGTCAGTTCCTACCAGTGTTATAATGCCTGCCGCAGTCCCGTTATAAGTTGCTGATCGCCGCCATAACTAGTAAAAAAAAATCCAGTATATATACCGCCATTTGTAAACGCTATAACTTTCACATAATTTACATGTATGGGGGTTTTTTTTTTTTTAGCAAAGACGACACAGAATATATTTTGGCTTAAATTTATGACGAAATTTGATTTTTTAATTTTTTTACTGGACATGTTTAATAGCAAAAAGTCAAAAATATTGTTTTTTTTTCTCCAAAATTGTCTTTTTGTGTTTATAACGCAAAAAATAAAAACCGAAGAGGTGATCAAATACCACCAAAAGAAAGCTCCATTTGTGGGGAAAAAAATTTGTAAATTTAATTTGGGTGCAGCTTTGCATGACCGCGCAATTGTCAGTTAAAATAACTCAGTGCCGTATTGCAATAAATCATCTAGTCAGGAAGGGAGGGCAAGTGGTTAATCCTGACCCCCACAATTTGCTTTTTACTTTTCTGTCACTGTGTTCACGAAGAGAAGTGATATGATTTTCTTGTTACATCCAGCTATATGGGAAACAGTGATGCTGCGTAATGAGTTCCTGCTCAGACTCACAGCAATCTCCCATGGTCACAACTTGAAGCTTGCACAGGACTATTTCTCTTTGTTTCTGTGTAGCCGTGGGGGCCGGGGGGTTCTAGTAAAGTATAGTTACTTTACCATGCATGGGCAGAACACAAATTCAGTTTTGATTGTGCTTGAACAGGTGTTTATTATTGTATGAAAGAGTATGTAAAGCTAATTCTTTGTTTTTTTTTGTTTTGAGTGAGGAAGCATTAAAACAATTTTTTTTCATTTCAGGCATCTTAAAATAGATAAATTTTACAATATGAGTACATGAAAACCTTTGAAGTGGTATAGTTTTCACATTGTTGTAAACATTGTACTGAGCTGTGAGACACTGGGGGTTATTTACTAAAACTGGAGAGTGCAAAATCTGGTGCAACTCTGGATAGAAACCAATCCGCTTCCAAGTTTATTGCCAAAGCTTCATTGAACAAGCTGAAGTTAGAAGCTGATTGACTATTATGTACAGCTGTACCAGATTCTGAGTGCACCAGTTTTAGTAAATCTATCCCAATGTCTGCTTCCTTGTTAGACTGATGAGAGTATGTGCTACTACATGTAATGACTTAGCTGGACTCTGTCTAGTCTTACATGAAGAGGTCCATTTTTTATAACAACTTAAAAATAGGAATAACAAGGTTAAATGGGTTGTACCGTAAAGTGGTTGGCTTAGGTTGAATTGGGGGGAGCAGAAATGTTAAAATCTAATTTGTGCATTGGGGTACAGAATGTATTAGAATATCTAAAATGTTAGTGTTATCACAGGCACAGGGAGTGAGGGAAATCTTTTCAGTGGGGATACCTGGTGACATCTGTCTAAGAAGGAATTTCCCTCATTTTGGAGCAATTTCCTCTTATCTCTGTTGTGTCTTTGGAACTGGAAAGGAGTTCAAAAATCTTGTGATGAAATATGGACAGAATAAAAAATTCACAAGGGTGAGTTTTTTTACTTCTATCTATAAGGGCTCGTTCACACCATGGTGCAGACATAAGTTTTTCTGCATGCGTTCAGCAAGGGCACCATGAAAACAATTGTTCTCTATGTGCTCTTTTCACACCACAATACTAGTATCACGTGCAGATTTTTTTTCTGCACAGGAATCTGCAACGTGTTTAAAACTCATTGCGATGCACAAGAAAACTGATGTCTTTCCAAGTGAAATCTGAGTGTCAGTTTCCATCAGGTTTTCTGCATGTATGGTGTGAACAAGGCCTAAAAGTTTTGGCTTTACAAAATATGAGCATATACATTTAGTATGGCCACGAATAAAAGTAAGATTTATTTTGAGTTTTTACTCTTTTTTTTTTTTTTTTTTGTTTTCTTTTGTTTTTGTTTTTTTTGTTTTGTTTTTTTTTGTTTTAAATAAACAAAAAAATCCGGAGAAATCTTTTGACTGAAGGCCCATAGTACAGTATTACAAACGCATGCCAAAGCTGAAAAACTGTGTTCAAGATTTCTTTTATCTTCTGGCATAGGTTAGGGGTGGCACAGTGGCTTAGTGGTTAGCACGTTTGCCTTGCAGTAAATGGGTCATGGGTTCGATTCCCGACCATGGTGCCTCCTGCATGGAGTTTGCATGTTCTCCCTGTGCTTGCGTGGGTTTCCTTCGGGTGATCCGGTTTCCTCCCACACTCCAAAGACATGCTGGTAGGTTAATTGGATCCTGTCTAAATTGGCCCTAATATGTGTATGAATGTAAGTTAGGGGCCTTAGATTGTACACCCCTTGAGGGTTAGGGACTGATGTGAATGTTATATGTGTAAAGCGCTGCGTAAATTGACAGTGCTATATAAGTACCTGAAATAAATAAAATTATCCATGAAGGATTACATTGTTTTAGTGTGTTGGTCAACTCGTAGATATACATTGTGAGATGGAGCAGTAAAGCACAACCATTGTGTAGCACTTCAAAACAGGAAGCAGAGTCTGCATATGTAATGAGCAATTATGGCTGCATGTATTTACATATGTAGTTATTGATAGAAAAGAGATCAATTTGAAGTATTGATATTATAACTAATATATATAAATAAATAAAATTGCAATTGTTATACATTCCATTTGAAATTAATGTCATGGTGAAAAAACAAAGTTGCTAGCAGGTGGAAAGTGTGCACACCTAGCGCTGACTGCAAATACTTGCAGCTACTTCTATTGCCACCTCTATACCCAATTGTCGGGCTGTTTAGAACAGCTCAGACTTTTTTGGGTAATGTTGACGCTTACCCAAGCCCTTCTACCTGCATGACACCTCACTGAACAATAGGTCTGTATAATAGGTTGGAAAGGATGGCAAGTTTAGTCACTTTCAACAAATGCTGGAGCTTTGCCCAATTAAAATGGTCCAGCCCATTTAAAGTGACATTCATTCAAGTGAGATTTCTGATAGGATGTACTCTGTCCATTGTAAATTTGACATTTTGTTTTACCAACATGAATCAATCTTTGTTTCCTAGTTGTTGTGGTGCCGGGACAGCAGCTGATACAGAAATGACCACCCAGATGATCTCTTCCAACATAGAGCTGCATTCTCTCTCTACAGGACGTTTGCCTAGAGTAGCGACTGCTAACCGAATGCTGAAGCAAATGTTGTTTAGGTAAGAAAAGCTTATGGATATAAAACTCATGGCAAACCTGTACTGGCGATAAGCTGAATCAGTGAACATGATAACTTAAAAGCAAGCATTATGAAGAGCCTCAACATACATTCTTTTACCATTCCAAGTACCTAAACCTGGCCAGATTTAAAATGCCTGTCTCCATTTTTGAGGGCAGAAATTCAACAAATACCACATCAGTGCAAAACAAAAATCAGAACTTTTCTAGGCCACAGAAAAGCTTGCTTCAAAGAAAGTGGGAAGATGGGGGGTGCGTTGCAGCTGAGAACAGAGCTGAAGAAATATCAGTCATTACTCCTTCATTATCTAGTCAGCAGACTACTCAACTGTGTTCCTTAAAGTATTTAGAATTAAAATGTCTCTTTGTAAAGTAGCTTTTTACCTTCAATCGGCAAAGTGTGTTCCACATTTTCTCCTTGTTTGCAGTCAATCGCGCTTGTTGGAACCAGTACTCTGCCTGTTGTAGACTGATAAGGCTACAATGGGCCATTGTGAGATTCTAAATTAGTTGTCAGTTGTACCCTAGCGGTCCCACACAAGGACCAGAAGGCTACTTGGTGACACAGCCTCTTCCCTTTGCAAACCAAAATTGTTATGAGGAAGAAGCTGGCCACCCCATCATTGGTACCCAAGGCCAGTACTGTTCCTAATCCTGGGTGATTGTCAACGCCTTTCTCCAGTTGCCACCTTCCCTTTCTGTCTAGTCTAATGATGTGGACGATGGAGACCGCACTGATCTCTCCACAGCTTGTGCATAGCACACACACTCAGCTCCTAAAGCTGGCCATGCACTAGTAGATTTAGAAAAATTCTCAGGAAACTTGATGATTTGGCATATGTCATTTGAAAGTACTTAAAATTTTGCTTTCTGTTACAGTGCCTTTAAAAAGTATTCATACTAGTGGTGCACTGAAATGAAAATTCTGGTGCTAAAACCGAAAATTCAGAATGCACTTGGCTGAAAACCGAAACAGAAATGCACAGTTTTGAAAAATGAATATATATTTTTTGGAAAAAAATACACTGAGTAAAAAAAACAATATATACTCCATTTCCTTTGTAACATGTGAAAGAGAATGTTAAGGCGAGTAAATAGATACCCAACATGTCACGCTTTAACATTGCACATGCTTGTGGAATGGCATGAAAGTGCGGTACTTAAAAATCTCCATGGGTGATGCTTTCAAAATTTCTACAGGTTAGCAGTGTAACATTACAGAGGAGGTCTAGTGCAAGAATTATTGCTCTTGCTCTGACGTTCGTGGCGATACCTCACATGTGTGGTTTGAACACAGTTTACATATGTGGACATGGTCTATGTATGCGTTCACCACTACGTGCAAGCATGGGAGGACGGGAGCACTTTAAATTTTTTTTTTTATTTAATGTTTTGTGGTTTTTTTTTTGTGTTTGTTTTTTTTGCACTGTCCCTTTAAAAAAAAAAAGTAATCACTTTTGTTCTTATCACAAGAAATGCATGCATCCCTTGTGATATAAATAATTAGTGGCGGGTCCTCTTTATGAAGAGATATGGGGTCAGTAAGACCCCACATCTCTCCTCTACAATGTAAAGCATTGGATCAAAAAAAAAAGCATTGATCCTAGTGCTTTAAAAAAAAAAAATGTCCAGAACAGGAAATGACATTGCTCCGGTCCTCCAAGGGCATAGAGATGAGTGGCGGCCATCTTTCCTTGACTCATCTGTATGCCCAGCGCCGGGATCGATGGTTTCTCAGGTAAGACTGAGAACTACCGAGTGGCGGACGGTAGTGTCAGCAAGGGACGGCAGCGATGGGCGGGGTTTTTACGGTACCTCTATCGGTGGTTTTTTTTTTCATTTCGGCAAACAGCCGTAAGGGGTGTTTTTGGCCGAAGCGTTTCGGCCACTGACATTTCGGTGCATCCCTAGTTCATACCCCTTGACATTTTTCACATTTTGTCATGTTACAACCAAAAACATAAATGTATTTTATTGGGATTTTATGTGATAGACAAATACAAAGTGGCACATAATTATGATGTGGAAGGAAAATGATAAATGGTTTTTATTCAGCCCCCTTTACTCTGATACCACTAACTAAACTCTAGTGGAACCAATTGCCTTCAGAAGTCACCTAATTAGTAAATAGAGTCCACCTGTGTGTTATTTAATCTCGGTATAAATACAGCTGTTCTGTGAAGCCCTTTAGAGGTTTGTTAGAGAACATTAGTGAACAAACAGCATCATGAGGCCAAGGAACACACCAGACAGGCCAGGGATGAAGTTGTGGAAGTTTAAAGCAGGGTTAGGTTATAACAAAAATATCTTAAGCTTTGAAGATCTCACAGAGCATTGTTCAATCCATCATCCAAAAATGGAAAGAGTATGGTACAACTGCAAACCTACCCAGATATGGCCGTCCACCTAAACTGACAGGCCAGGCAAGGAGAACATTAATCCGAGAAGCAGCCAAGATGTCCATATTAACTCTGGAGGAGCTGCCGAGATCCACAGCTCAGGTGGGAGAATCTGTCCACAAGACAACTATTAGTTGTGCACTCCACAAATCTGGCCTTTATGGAAGGGTGGCAAGAAGAAAGCCAGTGTTGAAATAAAGCCATAAGAAGTCCCATTTGCAGTTTCCGAGAAGCCATGTGGGGGACACAGCAAACATGTGGAAGAAGGTGCTCTGGTCAGATGAGACCAAAATTGAACTTTTTGGCCTAAAAGCAAAACGCTATGTATGGCAGAAACTAACACTGCACATCACCCTGAACACACCATCCCCACCATGAAACATGGTGGTAGCAACATCATGTTGTGGGGATGCTTTTTTTCGGCAGGGACAGGAAAGCTGGTCAGAGTTGATTGGAAGATGGATGGAGCCAAATACAGGGCAATCTTTGAAGAAAACCTGTTAGAGTCTGCAAAAGATTTGAGACTGGGGCAGAGGTTCATCTTCCAGAAGTTCAACAACCCTAAACATACAGTCAGAGCTACAATGGACTGGTTTAGTTCAAAACATATTCATGTGTTAGAATGGCCCAGTCAAAGTCCAGACCTAAATCCAATTGAGAATCTGTGGCAGGGCTTGAAAATTGCTCTCCACAGACACTCTCCGTCTAATCTGACAGAGCTTGAGCTATTTTGCAAAGAAGACTGGCCTTTTCCTGACAATCCTCTCGAGGCTGTGGTCATCCCTGCTGCTTGTGCACCTTTTTCTTCCACACTTTTCCCTTTCACATAACTTTCTATTAATGTGCTTTGATGCAGCACTTTGGGAACATCCAACTTCTTTTGCAATTACTTTTTGAGGCTTTCCCACCTTATGGAGGGTGTCATGGATAGTTTTCTGCACAACTGTCAGGTCAGCAGTCTTTCCCATGATTGTGAATCCTACTGAACCAGACTGAGAGACCATTTAAAGGCTCAGGAACCCTTTGCAGGTGTTATGGCTTAATTAGCTGATTAGAGTGGGACACTTTGAGCCTAGAATATTGCACCTTTTCACAATATTCAAATTTTCTGAGATTTTGGATTTGGGGTTTTCATGAGCCGTAAGCCATAATCATCACAATTATGACAAATCACGGCTTGAACTATCTTGCTTTGCATGTAATGAGTCTATCTCATATATTAGTTTCACCTTTTAAGTTGCATTACTGAAATAAATGAACTTTTGCACGATATTCTAATTTTTGGAGTTTCATCTGTATACTGTATGTATTTTGGGCATGTGTGGTATGCCCTGCTCCTCCTCCCTGCAGCTCTCACATTGACAAGCAATTGGCTGTCTTGGCCAGGACTTTTGTATCACAGGAGCAGATCTTGCTGCACTTATGTCAATAGACACTGAGCAGAGTGTCAATAGGAGTTGCAAAGTAGTAATGTGATCAATAAATTGTAGCTCCTTGTTAGTTCGTTGCAGATCAAGGTGGGACTTTTATTCTGCATATGAAGTCAGGTAAAACAACCTTGCAAGTAAAATTTAAACTGAATGCCTATTTAACTCCTTATTAACCCTTTGTTATTCCTAATCAACCCTAATAACCTTACGTCTCACCTTCTCTTTCACTCCCCCCCCCCCCCCCCCCCAAACTCCTCCACACACATTCATTTTTTTTAAACCCCTGCTTACCTGGTTGTGTGCCTGGCACAGTTGATACTTTCCCGCCCAGTGTATCCAGCATTGTCCTGCTGAGATCCTCCTCTCTCCTGCTCCCCATTCGGTTCTGTACTGCCATCTTCTAGTGTGACTTCATTGGCTCTTCGGGGTTCAGCCGGATTCTCTTCTGATGATGCATGTGAAGTACAAGCAAGGAGGCAAAGCAGGCAAAAAGTGCATTTCATTCGCCTAAGAGCATGATGTGCATGGAGGGAGGGGGGGTAGAATTTTTTTTATTTTCTGTTTTTTTTAATTAAAGAAAAAAAAAGGGGGGGATGGGGGGACATATATGCACAATGGATGGAAGGAGGGTGGGGAGGAGGCAACATCAAATTGAGGATGAAAATCCCCTTTAAAGACAATGCAATGTTGAAAACAAAAAGCCTTCATTTCATTTGTAAATAACTTTGCCATGCTTTGTTATAGAAAAAAAATAGTGTCTAATAAGGGAAAGATTACAGATTAAAATATGCATTTTTAGTCTACAGAAATACTAGTTTTACAACTAATTCTAGTCAATCTAGAAAAGAGGTGCTTAAATTTTGTTTTGTCACACCTTTGTGCATTGATTGTATAGAAATTGAAATAATTGTAATCGTCCATATACAAATTTTTCAAAGGAGCAGGCTTCTTAGTAGTCTATAGTAGATCTTATAGTAGTCATAGTAGATTATTCAGACAGGTGAAACCAATCTGAAAGAAAAGGGGAGTGCTTCTAAAGCGTAGCCATATCAGCAGATGATACAATTAGTAGATATATACGCCTTACCTGATGTACAAGTATATAGTGCACCTTCATTAGGAGATGTTACTCTGCACCATTCAGTGTTCACCTGACTCAAGTCCAGTTTTGTATCTGAACTCTAAAGCCTAATCCTGAGCTGGAGAGTCAGACCAAAACAGAGCACACACTACCTGTGACAGGCAGCCTATAGACAGAGGAAGAAGATTATATACAAAAGAAGACTGGATGTAAAGTGAGATCTCCTAATAAAAGTACACCATATCTGTACATTGGGTGAGGAGAATTAATCTGCTCATTGTATCATCTGCTCATGTGACTACTCTTAGAAGCACTCCCCTTTTCTTTTTCTTTTTTTTGACAATTCATTGGGTCCGTAACTAAAATGTAAGAATTGCTCTAGTCCATAAGGGGTGTACAGGTGTAAAAGCTGAACTGGTTCATGTAATAATGAAAGGACAGTAGTAATGGAGTTGGCAAAGATAAAGATTTTGAGGGTGGCCATACCAGGCTCAAATTTTGTCTGATTCTGATATTTGAGCTGTGGGTTGCTCTGTCGGAACCTACCGGCTCAACAAATTTCAGTGGAAAAATCGAAGAAGCCAATTAGAGTCAGAAGCCAGGTGGAAAATTCTCATACAAATGTGTTATCGTTGAATGTAAAGGCCGAGTCCATCATAGATTTCAATAAAGTGAGCAATAGCTTCTAAAGAAAGAGAAAACAAATACTATGTGTTGGATAACACAGAAATGTTACTGAGGTACCAATAAAGCATCTGCAATAATATACCTGCTTTGAGCTGGGTATTTCTCAGTATTCATGTCCAATGTCTATTCTTTGGAAATAAAGATATGGAGTGATGTCCACAAACTCCTGCATTCATGTATTTGTAGTTCTGGTATGTTTCTTAAGTTTATTTGTATTTTTTTTTTTAAATGAAATTTTATGTATATCAGATTGTGTGCTTCTACTGCATGTGTTTACAGCCAGTCGTTGGCTCATCTTCGGTTATGTTACGTATAACTGGGCTTGGTTTCCTTTGTTGACAAGTAAATGTTATTGAATAAAGTAATATTGTCTTTTTTGCTAAAACTATTTTTTTTTATTCTTGTCACACTTGATTTGGTATTCAAAGTTAAAATTGCTTCCCTTTATTCACAAACATTTACTTGTCAACATAGAAAAAATTCTAACCTACAGGAATGTTGATCTGGCGTAGAGACCTGCCCAGCTATATGTAATATAACTTGACCTAAAATGAGCCAGTAACTTGCTGTGAATGCATGCAATTGTCATGCTTTTTAAATGTCTTCCTTTGGTGCACTTACATCTGTTGTTGTGTGTGACTGATGACCCTCCTTAACCACTTGCCCTCCAGAGGATTTACCCCCCCCTTACTGACCAGGCCCTTTTTTGCATTACGGCGCTGCGTTACTTTAACTGACAGTTGCACGGTCATGCAATGCTGCACCCAAATGAAATTTACATCCTTTTTTTTCCCCCACACATAGAGCTTTCTTTCAGTGGTATTTGATTGCCTGTGCGGTTTTTATTTTTTGCACTATAAACAAAAAAAGACTGACAATTTTGAGATAAAACATATTTTTTTACTTTTTGCTATTAAAAATGTCCAGTAAAAAAAATTTTAAACACCAGATTTCGTCATAAATTTAGGCCAAAATGTATTCTGCTTCATGTTTTTGTTAAAAAAAAAAAAAAAAAAAAAATTCCCATACATGTAAATTACGTGAAAGTTATAGCGTTTACAAATGGCGGTATATATACTGGATTTTTTTTTTTTACTAGTAATGGCAGCGATCAGCGACTTATAACAGGACTGCGGCGGGCATTCTAACACTGGTAGGAACTGACTTGGTGTCACTGACATCCCCAGTGTCACCAGTACAGTGATCAGTGCTAATAAAAAGCACTGACACTGTACTAATGGCACTGGGCAGGAAGGGGTTAACACTGTGCTGTGTTCTGTTTCACATTATGTGCTGTGTGTGCACTTCACTGTAAACACACTGCTTTGTATGGCTCTGGCATACAGAGCCATACAAAGCAGTGTGCTGGAGCTGACAGGAGAGATCTGTATTGTTTACATTCAGGTATCCCTCAGCGGAGATACTCGGCAATCAACGGGTCCCGGCAAGTAATCAACGGACCCCGGGACCCAATGATTGACAGCCGAGGCCACGAGCCCCGTGCGCCCCCTACCCGGAAATGCGAAATCCCGTATATATACACACATGTGATTTTGCACACCCTTGCTTCTCTGTAGCAGTATTTCTGCTATAAGGTGGAGGGGAAGCAGTTAAAGGTTAATAAAGCCTGTTGCACATGTTGGAATGTACATGTCATATAGGTCAGTGATCCAGATAGATTCACTTCAGAATTGCCACTTGTTATCTATAACCAACCGTAAGCATTCCTTAGTACTTTGTGTACAGCAGGGGAAGTTTTTCACGAAAGGTATCCTAGAATGTTTTAACAAACAAGGTAATTCCCTTAATCAGGAAGTAGTAGGTTAACCATGGCTTGCTTTTCCATACGAACAGCATAGGCCCTTCACAATGCTATGCTCTGTGTATGTGCCTGTAAAACTTTGTTTAATTCCAATTTCCTCCTCAAACACATGAAACAATGTATTGTCAACCTGTGGCCAGGTTATGGACTTTCACATGTGGTGAATTCCATACTGATCAGCTCACAGATCCCAAGCTGATCGTAGAAGAACGGGCAGATGACACATCAGTGTCTGCTCAGTTTCTGCAGAACACAGACAGATTCTTCTCTGTTCTATGGGCAGCTGGAAGTAAACAGACTCCGCTGTCCCTTTACACCCAATTACCATCTGTTTCGTCTAAATAGAAGTGGATGGATCCCTTTCGTTTTTTTTTAGCGGCCTGGATCTGGTGCGAAGTAAGTGGGTGTATACGGACACAAGTCTTTACACCCGTCTGTCTATAGGGATGAATGGAACTTCTGATAAGGTCCGTCTGAGAGGCTGGCCCTGTGAAAGGGGCCTTTATAACCAACTCTCAATGACCTCTTTGGTTACAGGCTCTGCGGAGCCATTCATCAAAGACCACAACAAACATACAGAACTTGCAGCTCCTCTCCCCCTGATTCTTCCAGCAGCAGGGACTTTGGCATACAAGAAAACCACAGATGTTGTCAGCAGTTCAGAAACTCATTGTAAACCAATTCAAAGGCTTTGTTTTGATTTTGATGAATTACTCCACAGTGTCTTAGCTTTAGAGGTCTGTGAGCACTTGATAACAAGCTCATTTACTATTTTTAAGAATATGGAAATACTTTCATGTCCATAGACCTTTCAGGAGTTCACTTTATCGTAAGCTGTCATGGGAAGTGCCTATTTGTATGAAGACGATTGCACGCAGACATAATAGTTTGAAGACCCATTTGGAATTAAAATGTCAACCAGGTCCTGCATCTTGCCAATAGTATTGACCAAACAAAACACAAAAATCATGAAAAAAAACCCCAAAATCCAAGGAGTCGCCAGTGCCTATTTATTGTATATTTAGAAAGGAAAACTAGAAACCTGACTGAGGCTCAGTCTTTGTCTATTGAAACAGTATATACAGATCCAGGGCATAATGTCACATTGGCAGATAATTCTTTTCATAATATAGCTTTATTCTACCAAAATGAAAATAACACAAAAAAAAAAATTATATTTATTATAATTATCATTTTTATGTGTTTTTTTTTTTTCTTTATTGTTTTGTTCATTATTTTCCTTTTTGGTAAAATAAAACTATATTATGAAAAGAATTGTGTGCCGAGCTGTCGACTAGGGACTCCTTGTGACTTTATGTCCTGGATCTGTATATATTGTGTAGTGTATTGCTTCAATATATTTTTTCAATATACAAGAGTTGAGTGTCAGATTTTTTTTTTTCTTTTCTAATTTGGATGTGATAATTTACTGATGTTTATACTCAGATCTTGTTGATCCTGCATAAAATGTTCCGTAAAGACCTTGTGTAAATATAATACACACATAAAATTTATTATTTTTTGCTAGTGTTGCAAAATACGCGTGTATATTCATGTAAACGTGTATGGATGCATATGTGCATAAATTACTGCACTTAAACGTAAGATTTCTTATTTTTCTTTTATAGCTCTGTACTCAACGCTGTATTGGGGCTTATGTACACGGAGCTTTAAAAAAAAAAACACAGCTTTTACGCGTGTGTGTGTGCGCAGTGTTTTTTTTTTGTCCTTTTTTTTTTTTTTATTTCGGCCTGTAAAAGTACCAAGTTCGCTTATGTGTCCAAGCACAAATTGTAATTTACAGGCTTATTAGATAAAGAGTCTTTACAGGCTGCGTGCATTCAGGAGAGTAGCTGAAAAGCAGGAAACCGCTGAATGCTCCTAAACGCTAGACGTGCTTAGGGCGCCTTTGAGTGTAAGAATAAATCAGAATAAATTTATATTCTAGCCATTGGAATCCGTTAACGGTCAAAGGCTTGGCGCACCTAGATACATATGCAATACACAGCTTTAGGCTCCTATTTAAGCAGTTTCTCCTGCCAGGCTTTCTGGCATTCAGAGGGGCTAAACCAAAGCACTGTGTGCATGATCCTTATTGACAGTTCACATTGAATCCCACTTTGAAAACATGCGACTTCAAGTGAAATTGCACGATTTCAAAGTTATATGTCAGTGCGACTTGGCTGACGTGTGGCTTCTATGCAAGTCGCACCTGAAATCACTAAATATAGTGCAGGAAACATTTTTCAATTCGGTGTGGCACCGTAAAGTCGGAGTTGCACCAATTGGAATGGTTCCATTGCCAACAATAGGGTGCAACTTGTCATGTGATTTGGAACAATCAAATAGCATGACAAGTCCACCGGTGTGAACTATTGCTTACTGGCTTTTATGCGCTATGTGCTTGGGTCCATAGACAACGAGGCAACTGTGTCACACCACTTTTTTTACGGATCTGGATAAAGAGTGAAGAGGGGAGACACAGGAAGCTAAACCAGCTAAACCACCTACCTGCCTGGCTGTGAAGTGCACAGTACTTCGGTATGTGAATCACAAAATTGTTTTAACAGAATCACATAGCACTTGGCAAGAGGAACAGTGAACATTAATTTCTCAGGTATCTGCCGGGGATCCCACCTTAGACCCCGGTTGCACCTGGTGCGACTTGGAATGCGATTTGCAAATTGCATGCGAAGTCACACCCTATTGTCCGCAATTACAACGGTCATATCGGTGCTGTTCCAACTAAAGTAGTACATGCACTACTTTTTGGTGCGATTTGCATTGACATCTGTGTCAGATGTCTTGCAAATCGCACCTGAAATTGGCATGTCACCCAACTTTGAAATTGTGCCATTTCACTGTAAATCACACGATTTCAAAGTCGGGCTTGATGTGACCAGGGTGTTAAAGTAAGCTCCTTTTTGATTCTGAGCTGTTCAGTTAGTCTGTATATCTGAAGAATAGTTATGCTTGACCTTGCTGATTCCTACCTTCTAAACTTTTTTTTTTTCTGGGGGGGGGGGGGGGCGCGCTCACTGACCAATAGGAATGTGTGTGATGTTGGATTGGGGCCAAAGTTATGAATTACATATAACCTTGGGTACTTGCATGGGTTGGACAAAAAAAGTGGAAACTCTACATGATTTGCAGATGCGAAAGTGAAAACATTTTGTGTTGAGTGTGGAAGTGGTGTGACGTTCTTTTGCTTCCACTGTGTGATGAGACACCTAGCTAGCAAGTGGGAAGCCTCACTTTCCTCATTCACTGTGTGCACTGCTAATAATACGGAGTCATGTCAGAACTTCCAGAGCCTCAAAGAGGGCAAAATTGTTGGTGCTGCTTAGCTGGTGCCTCTGTGACTAAAGTTGCCAATTTATTTGCCGTGTCGCGAGGTACAGTTTTAAAGGTTATGACGGCATATGCAGGTTCTGGGAAAATGTCTGATAAGCTTAAGCGTGCTCGATACAACCAACTGACTGAACATGACAAAAGGACATTGCACAGGATTGTAATCCGGAATAAGAAAACAACTGCTGCAAAAGTGACTACAGAGTTTATTCTCAGTCCCTTGAAGACTGAGATTGAGCTCTGCAGTCACTTTTGCAGCAATTGTTTTCTTATTCTGGATCACAGTCCTGCGCAATGCATTTTTTTTTCTCTTTCGGTCAATTAACCATGTTGACCTTATCTGATGTTTTCCCAGAAACTGTATATATCACCATAACCTTTAATGCTGTACCTCACAACATGGCAAATAAATTGGCAACTTCAGTTATAGAGGCACCAGCTAAGCAGGCACAAACAGTTTGCCCTCTGAATCTTAGTAAGCTCTGACATGACTCCATATTACTAGCAGCGCACGCATTAAATGACAAAAATGAGGCTTCCCACCTGTTAGCTAGGTGTCTCATCACACAGTGGACACAAAAGAGCGTTGCATCACTTCCGCTTTCAATGCAAAACATGTCACTTTCACACTTGCAAATCATGTAGTGTTTCTTTCTATTTGTCCAACCCCTGTATGTCTTTAGATGTTTTGGTAATGTTAGTAGGTGTTTATTCTGGTATCCTCTGTGTGTGTTTTTTCTCACTAAATGCCTGTGTATTTTTCACATAGTGCTCACCTTGAATTGGGTGTACTGTTTTTATAACACATGATTTTGCTGTAATGTATATTGCTTTGCTAGAAAGATGATGCCCTGATCAGTCTAAATGGTTTTGGGTGGGCAGTAAATGGCTTATGTACTAGAGAGGAGTGTGTTAAATAGTTTCACTCTGGGCTCAGCAGTACCAAATCTCTGAAGATGTAGAATGAACACATACCTCTATATACATCTTGTTGACAGCCAGTGGGGAGAAGAACTTAGACCCCACTGAACAGGAAACAATATTCAAACTGTGTTGACAAATGATAATGTTTCCAGTTCTCTGGGTTCCTACGCATCAGCCATTGTTCTAAAGCTTTACTTTACAGCAATGTGAAGGCTTGTCGGTATTTGAGATTGAATTGCTTCTCGTTGTGTTCATTTGTCTGACAAGAAAAAGCAAGCAGGGGAAAGGCTCTGCATGGCAGCTCCACCATGAAATATTTATACCAATTGTAGCAGCGGAACAGTTTAATTCTGCTAGAAATTTTCAGCAGCTCTAGGCAGACACCATACATCACTGCATGAAAGCAAATAGGAAAGTGTACATCATTTTAAAGTTTTAAGGAAAGGCCTCTGGCTTAGTGTCAAGCATCAGACTTTCGCAAATCAATTATCTCAGACTACTTTGGGTTTTAGCAAGTTTGTAAAAAGGTGTCATATTAAAAGGAGCTTTGTGCCATTTACACAGATGAGAAATCGGTTTTATGAAGATAAATCTGCTTTTTGTTTGGTAAAGTGAGTTCTTTCTCAGTGTGACATCAGAATGGTCCATTTCATGTATTTAAATCATTAGAGGTTGTCTGCAGCACCTTCTAGTACTCTGGTACTTTTATATATCCAAATGTCATTAGTAAGTTACTGCCCCGCCATTCCATATAACTCAGTGTAAAAGATGGAATCTCATTGGAGGCTTCAGGACTATAACCAAAAGGTAGTAGTAATGACTAAAGATGCGTGAACCAGGCAAAATTTGTTTGTGGGAAGTCTGTGAACTCCAAACAGCACTGAACCATTTCAAGAGGAGATTGTTGTAGTTTTTTTTTTTTGTCTTATTTTCAAGGCTAATTTTTAGGCCTGCAACTACTATTTTTATTATATATTACCAGTTATTGGCTGATTTCTTGTTTCAATTAATTGGATAAAAACCTCAAAAATGTTTGGTGTACGATTTAGTTATGTAAAGTAATGTATCCTTAAATATCTATATGCAGTGATAAATATAAATATAATCAAAGCAACCTGCGCAAATTCCCAATACCTCTATCATACAAAGCTGCAAATATTAAAGAGGGTATCCTCTCTTCTAAAAACCTTTGTTAAATAAAATGCTGCACTTTGTATAATAATAGTGTGAAATTCACTTATCATACATATTCCCTATGAAGTCACTCATACCTATGAAAAGTGATCAAATCAGTGAAAAATTAAAAATGAAGTAAATCAAATAAATAGTGACATATAATATAGAACTTCACTTATCATACGTATTCACTATAAAGTCTCATATACCCATGAAAAGTGATCATATCAAACAAACAGTGACATATAGTCTATACAAGCACACATTACAGTCTGTATGAATATAAAGTTCTACGACCAATGATGAAGCCATATTTCAGTACTGTGAATGTAACATTAATGTTGTGAATACTGTTTCTTCAAATATTCGCCAATATGTGTACCACCACCAAGTGAATAAAATAGAGGGTTACCAAAAGCAGAGACCCCTTAATTATAGGGGGTCTCAACCAGCATTGCAATATAGGATCTCATCCTGCTCTCCATACAGTATTCGAATCAGGAATGTCCCAAGCCACTTGGATCAAAGTATAAACTCCAAAATGGTGCTTTAAAAGTCTTGGTGAACACAGTGTGAATGTTTTTTCCCACATCTCTTCACGTCTGCTGATCACTCAGGTACACACCTGATCAGATCAAGTAGGTTGGCACTGAGGTGCAAGGATCAGCCATGCAAAGTAATGTTGATCAGCAGACGTGAAGAGATGTGGGGAAGTTCATTCACACTCTTGTGTTCACCAAGACTTTTAAGGCACCGTTTTGGAGTTTATACTTTGATCCAAGAGGCTTGGGACATACCTGATTCTAGCACCGCATGGAGAGACTGATGAGATCCTATATTGCAATGCTGGTTGAGACCCCCTATAATTAAGGGGTCTCTGCTTTTTTGGTAAGCCTCCATTTTATTCACTTGGTGGTGGTGCACATATTGGCGAATATTTGGAGAAAAAGTATTCACGAAATCAATGTTACATTCACAGTACTGAAATACGGCTTCATCATTGGTCGTGGAACTTTATATCCATACGGCGTGTAATGTATGTTTGTATGGACTATATTTCACTGTTTGATTTGATCACTTTCCATGGCTATATGAGACTTTATAGTGAATACGTATGATAAGTGATGTTATATAGTATATGTCACTATTTATTTGATTTACTTTTTATTTTTCACTAATTTGGTCGCTTTTAATAGGTATGAGTGACTTCATAGGGAAAATGTATGATAAGTGAGGTGAATATAAATAACCTGATATATGGTTAGGGAACAAAATATCTAATGAACTCTGAATATAACAGACAAGAAATATATACTATTAGAGGTTGAATCTGGTACACATCATCAGACTCTGAGATCAAAATTTTGATTTAAAGAAAGAAAAAATGTGATTAATAAAGACTTAACACTCT